>NC_133623.1:52747862-52805362 GCF_048593235.1 Sminthopsis crassicaudata | reverse complement strand
ATATATTCAGGTCTTCCAGTAACATGTCGATTAGTCACTTGCCAAAGATCTCACAGTTAGATGACCAAGAAGTAAGTTAATGCTTATTAGATTGCCTGTAAACTAGGCGATATTTAGCATTTCCTTCCTCCTTGTCTGTCTCCCTGCAGAAATCTGGGGGAGGGGGGCAGGGCATAGGTCTGAACACTTATATTTTTCTTAGTTTCTTGGAATGCCACAAAGAATTTGTCACCTAGTGGTGAATCTACATTGCTAAGTAAACACATCTTTTTTAATATCCTAAAACATTCTGCATTAGAAGCAGCATGGTTAATGTATAGAATGCTGTGTTTAGAGTCAATCCAATTCAAGAATTCAGAAATCTTAAGATCAGAGTTTAAATGATCTGATATTTACTAGGTGTGTGAGCCTGTACAAGTAACTTAACTTCCATTTGACTTAAGAAACATCAAAGAATACCTACTAAATCATAGAAAGTTTCCATTTTGTGTGGACTGAAATAATTTTCATAATGGGCATTTCCCAGTTAAAAAATCTTTTGTATGACCTGCCAAAAAACAAAACAAAACAAAACAAAACAAAACAAACAAACAAACAAACACAAAAAACCCCAAGAAAAACAAAACAAAACCAAAAACCAAAAACAACCAAACCAAAAAACCCAAAACAAACAAAAAACAAAACAAAACAAAACAAAAACCACACCCTATCACCTAAACAGAAAACTAATTTTAAGGATTTCCTCTATAAACTAAAGAATATTTTACTCAAGTGTCAATTCTTATTGACTGCAGAAATTAGCTAAAATTGGTCTTTCCATATGACATCTGTTTGCTTGCCAATGAGAATGAGATGCTAAGAACCAAAGTGTCTTCTTCTTAATCTCTCCCCATCAAACCTCTGACTTCTTGAATACAAGTTAAACATTAATCTGAGATAGGGTTGATGGTAGAATCATTTCATTAATTTAAGCATCAACCTGAGTTGTGACATTAGCTAAATTGTGAATGACTTCACCTGGGAATAGGTTTTGGGGATTCTTGTTTTGTTATTTTATTATTATTATTATTATTTATTATTATTATTATTATTATTATTATTATTATTATTATTATTATTATTATTATTATTATTATTATTATTATTATTATTGTATTTTCTCTGAAAGTACATCATGATCTGCAAAGAAGGGAACAAGTAGATGCGCTTTTGTTCTATCAGGGACACATCTGGTAGGTTTTGCAAAAAAAAGCCCTTGGTTATCAGTGTGATATTTCAAAGAGAGGATTGTTCCTCCCTCAAATCCACGTTGTCCACCTTTCATTATCCAAACACCAAGTCATTCCAGGTTAAAGTTTCAACATGGCTATGTTAATTCCTACCCATGCCTAGAGGCCAAGCATCAGTAGGTTTATAGGCGTAGGTGTGTTTGCCTCCAGGTAAGTTATTGAAAATCACTGAAAAGCAGGGCAGTTTCTGTGAGAACAGACATTAACCTGCAGGAACCTTGCAGAAAGAATTATATTTTAAAATAACAGCAAGTCCCCACCTCTCCTAAGAATCATCATCATATTTTATTTCCTCCATGCCCCTGATATCATAAGAAAGCAGTACAGTTCGCAAGATAATCATTCTTTTTTTTTTTCCCCAAATGCTTTGATTCTTAGAAAGTCTTATGCTATAGAAAAAAAATGGTCAGGTAAGCTATAAATAGTAAGAGGATATTATCTGACTGCCGCCGGTAGGTTTTCTTGCACAGATAGCAGGATATCTTACATAGTGATGAACAGCTTAAACACATGCTTAACATTGCAAATGACTTGCCTTTTGCTGGTTCTGACACTCTTCACTGTGTGAAGACAGTCTCATCATTTTTAAAAAAGTTATTGTTTCCTCCTCAAAGGACATGACCATCTCTCATTAGTTCTGGCTCAGGAAAATATTCCTTAGCTTTCTCCAGCTCCATATTCTACTTTCTGATTGGCACAAAGAGATCCGTCTCTCCTAGCTCTTGGATGAATGCAAGCTCTTCCCCAGACCTCAGAGGGAAAAGAGGGTACAGTAATATGCTCTCATTCTTTTTTTTTCCTGAGGCAGTTGGGGTTACGTGACTTGCCCAGGGTCACACAGGTAGGAAGTATTAAGTGTATGAGGCTGGATTTGAACTCAGATCCTCCTGACTTCAGGGCCACTGCACCATCTAACTGCCCCAATATACTCTCATTCTTTAAAGATTGTGCTTCAATCTTTTTGGGATTCAAATATGGTGGACCGTAACGGCAGGGCTAGTGCTCTTTCCAAGCATGAAGTAGAGAGTTCAACTTCTCCACTGCCTCTGTTACTCCAAATGAATGATGTATGACTTAAGAACTAGGGCATTCAAGTTCTGATCCTTGGCATGCACCAGTAATTTATCATATGATGTAAGCAAGTCCTTTTGCCTCAGTTTCAGAGTCTGCCAAATGGGAGAAAGGATTTCATACCACTTTATATTACTGTTATAAGGATAAAATAATCTAATACATACATATATATGGATGTTTAAATATATTTGTTTATGTATATACCTACACACATACACATAGACATATATATACCTATACATATACACCTATATGTTATAAGGATAAGACAATCTTATATATATATGTGTGTGTGTGTGTGTGTGTGTGTATGTGTGTGTATGGATGTTTAAATATATCTGTTTATGTATATACCTACACATATACACCTAGATATATGTATATACCTATACATATATACTTATATGTTATAAGGATAAGACAATCTTATATATATATATGTGTGTGTGTGTATGTGTGTATATATATATATATATATACATATATACATATATATGGATGTTTAAATATATTTATTTAAGTATATACCTACACATATACATATAGACATATGTATATACCTATACACCTATATGTTATAAAGATAAGACAATCTTATATATATATATATATATATATATATATATATATATATATATATGTGTGTGTGTGTGTGTGTGTGTGTGTGTGTGTGTGTGTGTGTGTATGGATGTTTAAATATATCTGTTTATGTATATACCTATACATATACACTTATATGTTATAAGGATAAGACAATCTTATATATATGTGTGTGTGTATGTGTGTATGTATATATATATACATATATATATGTGTGTATATATACATATATATGGATGTTTAAATATATTTGTTTAAGTATATACCTACACATATACACATAGACATATGTATATACCTATACATATATGCCTATATGTTATAAGGATAAGATAATCTTATATATATATATATATATATATATATATATATATATATATATATATATATATATATATATATATATATATATATGGATGTTTAAATATATTTGCTTATGTATGGACCTATACACATATACCTATACCTATACACATACCTATACATGTATATATACATCCATAGATATACACATATATACCTACACATATACATCTACGTATGTGTGTTCTATGAACCGCAGTGTTTAGTTACATTGGGAAAGTGGTTTAACTTCCTGGCTGTGAGTGTGCTGTTAACTAGTATACATTGCTGTTTGCATTATTACACATACATATGCTTATATACATGTGGAAATATTAAACCCACAGTGCACGTATAGGGGTCTGTGAATAAATATAGGTACCTCTATGTTTTGAAAACATGAAGAAGTGTCCAAAGGGGTAATGGAAGGATCATAGCTCAGTGAGAAAATATTTATGAAGCACTTTACCAACCTGAAAGTCGCTAAATTCGAATTGGAAAGCTCAGCCCTCTCCCATTCCCTTTAGACTACCCAGCTAACGTGCCGCCAGGTGGGCTGCCGCTGAAACCACTGAACCACAGGCCGCCTAACTTGGTGCACGTTAAGAGCTAGAAGCCCTGCAAAGTGCCTTGGAGGAAAAGCACGAGGCCTGAGCCCAGGTAGGGCTGACAGGGCACTAGAAGATGCTGCAAGAAGAATCTCAGAGGCAGTAAGGGACAGTGGAGAAGGGACTGACTGAGTGGGGAGTCAGAGGACACACTTCTGTGACCTTGGGCCAGTCATAATCTCCTTGAAAATCAGTTTCTGCATTTTTAAAATGAGCTGACTGGCCTGATTGGCATCTGCTGGGGGGGGGTCCTCCTGGCAACCCAGTTTTGTCATCAGCGGGAGGCTGCGTCATTTGACAAAGTGTACCTGGCTCTGGCTCAGCTTTTGGTGCTAATTCTGACGGGAAGGCTGGACAGAATGGAAGCGTGTTGAAAGCAAGGACTGCTTCCTTTTTGTTTCTGTCTCACCAGCACTTGGACACCTGTAGACCGATGAGGCAATTAGGTGCCTCACCTCCCAAGTACAAATCCAACTTCAGACACCAGTGTAGCCAGGTGCCTCTGGCTAAGTCATTTAACCTCTGTATGCCTCAGTTTCCTCATTTGCAAAGAGGGCTTATAATGGCATCTACATCCCAGGCTTCTTGTGAGGATCAGATGAAATCATCTTTGTAAAAGACCTGGAAAGCTCTAATCAAATCACAGATTCATTTTTTTCCTTCCAAAGATGGACCTCAGTCTGGGATGGCTCAGAGGCGAGATCCCGAGACAGGATCCAAGTGGGAAATAGAATTATTTCAAATGAAGCCAGGGCAAGAGAGAGACTAAAACAAACACTGGTACTGGCTCCAAGGGAATCAAATCACGTCAGTCAAATCCAGCCAGGGCTAGCTCAAAGTCTGCCACTTTGACTCCCCGAGCAGCCGCTTCAGGAGCCCCTCTAACTTGTCCCTGTTCTATGAAGCTCAGTCTTTAGTTACCTTGGGAAATTGGTTTAACTGCCCGGCCTGGAGGATCCTGTTAAACTAGCTTGAACCTGGATTCCCCAACACTGCTGCATGAACAAAAGAGACGGACATTACAATAACTGTCATTATCAGTGGAAAATCAGGCAGCCAGCGTGGTGCAAATTATCCACATGAAAGGGAAAGGGAGAGTGCCTTCGGAGAGAGAAGACACTCCATATACTCATTATGGTTTCATTGTGTGTCATTTTAAAGTCATCAAATAAAAGCATTAGCATTCACTTACCTGAATGGAAGGAGCACGGGGAAATTGCTAAGTTCTAAAATGGTCACTTTCCTTTGGGGCACATGGAGAACCAGCCACCGTCATTGGGGAAGGGTGGGGAAGGTAACCCAGCCGGGGGCTCAATGAAAGGTACCACAATTATTTTAGATCAAGCCAGGGAGGAAGAAAGGGAAGGGGGGAGAAGAGGAAGGAGGGAGGGAAAGAAAAGGGGAAGGAGGGAGAGAGAAGGGGAGGGTAGACAGACAGACGTGTTAAAAACTCAAGGAGAATAAATGTTAGTCAAGCTCTTTCTCTCTTCTCCTCCTCCTCCTCCTCCTCCTCCTTCTCCTCCTCCTCCTCCTCCTCCTCCTCCTCCTCCTCCTCCTCCCTCTTATGTATGTCTCTCTCCCAAACTTCTTGACAAAGTTGTCTACACAGGAGCAGCTAGATGGCATAGTGGATAGTAGAAGTGGTCCTGGGTTCAGGAGAAACTGAGTTCAAATTCTGCCTCTGACACTTAACACTTACTATCTGTGTGACCCTGGACAAATCATTTAATCCAATTGCCTCTTCAAAGAAGGGCAAAAGAAAGTTGTCTACACAGATACTTCTATTTTCTCATTACCCAGAAATTCCTTATCATATTCTCTTCAAACTGCCCTCCCCAAATCCTGCCTAATGAATTTCATTTGATAAACTGATGCCAAAGGCCTTTTTCTCACTCATCATCATCCTTTATCTGGCTGCATCTTCTGATGTCAATGACTGCATCCTTCTTAGAGGAACTGACATTGCTATTGAATTGTAAAATATTTAAATCACTTTTCTCTTAACATGCCTAAGATATAATAATAATCCTGGGAGATGCCAGACAGGTCTCAATCTCCCTTAATTCACATATATAACAACTGAATTACTTGAGAAATGGAAGAAATTTTGGCTCCTCTCTGGTCCAACCCATAACCAAAAGACATTCTCATTATTTCATACCCACCAAGAGGTCACCTAGCCTCTAAGACCTCTGACCAGAGGGATCCCACTCTTCCTAGAGACAGTTCATTACACTTTTGGACAAGTTGAATTGTCTAAATTGTCTAAAAGTGTGAGAAACATTCTATAGGTAGTTTTCAAGAGTTATCACCCACATTTTACAGATGAATAAATTGAGTCTCAAATTGGTTAAGTGACTTGTCATGTCACTCCCTTTCTTTATAACTCCCAGTGGCTCCCAAATGCCTTGAGGAACAAATGTAAACTTCATAGTTTGCCATTTAAAATGCTTCCCAACCTGCCCTCAATCTTCTTTCTAGATTTATAATATAGCCTCTTCTCGAATTCTACAGCACAATCAACTTTGTCTTCTTTCTTTTCTTCACACAGTGTGCCTTTTCTATCTCTAAGCCTTTGCACTATCTGATCCCTTTGCCTAGAACACCTCCCTCCATCACTCCATCTCTATGAATTTTTGCCTTCCTTTAAGACTCATTTCCTAGGGCTTTCTAATCACCTCTTAATAAGAGAGACAGACCGTCTCCTGACTTTGTACTTATTCTGAATATATTTTGTATGTTCTTATAGATTTTTTTCTTTGAATGTTTTTTTCTTTGTGTTTACAATGCTTAGCACAGAACCAGGCAGACAGTAGATGTTTAATAAATGCCGGTGGTGTCAGAGGCGAGAGCTGAATGAATAAACAAATGGGAAAGCACACAAAGCAAGTGCAAATGTAGACCACAGCCCCTGCTGTTGGGCATCTTACATTCTAATTCTACTAGGATACATTCATGAAGGGTCTTTTGGTTTAGAAAGTCACAGGGATGGAGATTTGAAGCGTGGAAGAATATAGCAGCATACCCTTTCTAATAGAAATGTCAATACTGATCTGATTATCGTTCCAAAACTGAAAGCGAAGGAAGGGATCCAGTGAGAGGAGGACCGAGGAATAGAATTAACCTCACTGGGACCGCCAAGACGTAGTTGATCATGTCAGGAACTTGTCAATCAGGCAGCACTGGTATTCTGTCAATTCTGTAACTGAAAAGGTAAAGTCCTCCAAGGCAGGGTAAACAGATGGCTAGTGAGTAAAGACTCAAAGCCGGGCTCAGATTGCCATCATGCTCTCTGTCTTTCCTTCCAAGAAACTGCTTCATCCTAGTTCTCTTCCTCCATTTTTGTCCATGACATCTCCATCTCTGCATGAGCTTGTCATCCTCTTCCCAATCCCTTGATGTTGGTCTTATTTAAAGTTCTGTCCTGGACCCTTTTCTTATACCTTTTAGTTTGAGACAAGATGTGAATGGATGGGTGGAAATCATACAGATAGAAGTACGGGCAGATCTTCCCTTCAAAGAGTTTCCATTTTATTCCGGCCTGTTATTTCTTCAAATTGTTCCTACATTCATCCTCTGACTGGACTGATTTGAGCACGTGATACTTATTACATTCAAAAACTTTCATTTCACGACTTCTGATTATTTATTAGACTTCACACACCTTGGGCTGGCATTCAAAGTTCTCTGTCATTGACACCACTCTACTTTTTCTAGCCTTAATTGTGCTTTTCTCTATGAACAGCTAATAATTCTACTTCAGACATCTACTAGCTTCTATGACCCTGTGCAAGTCATTTTTCCTCTCCAGGCCGCAGTTTCTCCCATCTATAAAATGAAGGGTTGGACTTAATAGCCTCTAAAGTTCCTTCCAGCTGCTTGAAATCTATGATCCTTTCTCATCATATGTTCATGTCTTTACTCACATTGTTCTTTATACCTGGAATAATAATAATATACCTTTATATGCTGCTTTAAGATTTAAATGCTTTACTGGATCTTATCCCAAAGGGATCATAAAAGGGAAAAAGGACCCATTGGTGCAAAAATGTTTGTGGCTGCTCTTTTTCTGGTGACAAAGATTTGGAAACTGAGTGGAGGTCCATCAGTTGGGGAAAGGCTGAATAAGTGATGTTTTATTAACATTAAGGAATATTATTGTTCCCTAAGAAATGATCAGCAACTTGATTTCCAAAAGTGATGCTGATAGTGAGTGAAGTGAGTAGAGCCAAGAAAATATTGTGCACAGCAACAACAAAATTATGTGATGATCAATTTTGAGTGACATGGCTCTCTTCAACAATGAGGTGATTCAAAGCCAATTCCAATAAACTTGGGATGGACAGAGTCATCTGTACCCAGACAGAAGACTGTGGGGACACAGCATTTTCACCAGTTTTTTTTTTTGTTTGTTTGCTTGTTTTTTGTTTCTTTCTTGTGGTTTTTTTCCCCTTTGGAGATGATTTTTCTTGCCCAACATGGTAGAAATATGTTTAAAAGAGTTATACATAGTGAATCTAAAAAGATTTAAGTGCTTTAAATATATTCTCATCTAAGTCATATCAATAAATCTGCAAGGAAAATATTATTATGCCAGCATTATAGATATGGCAATAGAGGGAGAGAGAGAGGTTAAATGATTTAGGCAGGATCACACACAGGATCTTACATTTAAAGATAGAAGGGATATCCAAGGCCATCTAATCTGACCCCATTACTTTACAAATAGGGAAACAAAGGCTTAGGGAGGAGGAAATGACTTGCCCAAGGTTACAGATAGGACTTTAGACAGAAAAGTAGAAGATGACTAAGAGGTTATCTAGTTCAACCCCTCTCATTTTAATATATAGGGGAACAGAGACTTAGGGAGAAGTAACTTGTACAAGGTTACTACATAGATAAATGACAGACCTAGGAATATAACCTGGGTTTGTCATTCATTCAAGGTCATTGTTTTGGTTATTGTTGCTCAGTTTTTTGTTTTTGTTTTTGTTTTGTTTTTTTAGCTGTATTTGATTCTCCATGACCCCATTTGGAGTTTTCTTGGCAAAGATACTGGAGTTTGCCAATTCCTTCTCTGACTCATCTGGGTAAAGTGACTTGTCCAGGTTCACACAGATAATTAAATGTCTGAGTCTGGATTTGAACTCAGGTATTTCTGATTCCAGGCCCACTGATTTATCCACTGAAGTGCCACCTACCTGCCATTAAAAGCAGGCAAAACTGTCTTTTCCTAGAACTACAGAGGCAATGGAATCTTCATTTTAGAAGCCATGTCTGGTGAGACATTTCAGATGTAGAATATTATACAAGCTGTCAGATACAGTTGATGTTAGTTGACTTTGATGAATTGCTTTTTTTCTTTTTTTATTATTTGTTACAAGGGATAACCTAGTAGTTAAATTTGGAAATAAATGTTTTGTAAAATTTTTTAAACATTTTTTTAAATTAGAAGAGCTGTGTTCAAATTCTGTATCTGTCTATAACTTCAGACAAGTCAGCTTTGCTCCCTTAACATCATTTTATTCATTTATCAAAATGAGGCACCAGGACTATGTGGCCTCTCGGGTTCCTTCTAGTCTGAGATTTATGATCCTATGTGTTACTTTTCAGCTTAAGATTTATGATCCTGTGACCTATAAATGTGCTTCCAAATAGAATAAAAAGATTGAGAAACTTGGGCCTGGGAGGAAAAAAAATGTTAAAGAATTTAGGATTAGTTTATTTTTTAAAAAGGGGTGAATAAGTTTTGTCTTTAATTTTATTTTTTATTATTTTATTTTGCTTTTTATCATGTTTCTTCCTGAATATATCTCCATTCTCATCTCTAGCAAGCTAACCTTTGTGACAAGGAATAAAAAAGAAAGACTTATAAAAAGAGTTCAGCAGAGATAACCAAAATAGGCCTTATATACAGTGTTGCATATTATAGACCCACATCTTTGCAAATAAAGAAGGGAGGCACAATCTCCTAATTCTCCTTTGAGGATAGGGTTGATCCTTATAATTATACTAAATTCTGTTTCTTTTGGAGGGGAAGAAAGGAGATTTTTACGTTTGTTTTAATAGAGTCATTGTAAATGCTGTTTTCTTAGTTTTATTCCTTTAGCATCACTTCATACCAGTCTTTCCATATTATTTTCAGTCCCTTCCAAGAGGATTGCTTCTGATGTAACCAGAATGAAATCCATTCAAGTAGCATGATTTGTTTGGTCATTTTCCAATTGACTGACTAAAAGTAAAGAAATTCCAGAGTCCATGGCCATCATGATAATTCATTCCTCATTTGAGCTGGCCATGGGATAGAGGTATCCTGGCTGACATTTGGAGAATGAGCAAAGCAAACAATCCTCACTTCTGGGTACCACATAGACTAGCCTCTGATTTATATAGTCTCTGAACTCTCTTACTGACCACTTACTACTACCTGGAACTTGCCATTTTCCCTCCTGCCATCCTTTTTCTTTCTGTCTCTTAAAACAACTTATCATTTGGTTTTACATGCCTTCATTTATAAATATTTCAATTCCCACCCCTTCCCTAGAGAGCATTTACCTATAATTAATGATATTACAAAATAAATAGAGGAAATTCGGTTTAGCAAAATCAACCAACTCATTACCCAAGGCCAGCTGTATAGGCAATATACTATAGTCTTCCACCTCTACAAAAAACAGGAATTAGTCCATATTTTCAACTCTTTCCCAGGAAGAAGACACCTTGGTCCTTATAAGTGCAATGCATTTTCTTTCAGTCTCAGTTTTCTTTGTTGGATCCTTATTTATGTCAGCAGGCCCTCTGACTATCTGAGGCCCACAGGATTCTGTCCTGGACTTTTTCTTTTCTCCTTCCATAGGATTTCACTTGGTAATCTCATCATCTCCCTTTCTTCCTCTCCATAAAGAAGGCTACAATTAGGGGCAGATATAAATATGCATACATATATACATATACTATATGTCTATAAACATATATATATATATATACATATATTGATATCTATAAACATACACATATATACACATATATACTCATATCCATTTATGTAAGACACTATATTTGTTTCCAATTGTCATCTACCTCTCTGTAGGTGGATAGCATTGCCCCCATAAGTCCAAATCCTTCCATACTTTTCTAAATCAACCAGCTCATTATTTTCCCGACCATAGCAATATGCCAATCCAATCGCATTCCATCTGAAAGACTTTCTATAAAAGTTTCTTCCCATTTTTCTGTATTCCTGCTATTCTAGGCTGCATAGATTTTATTTATGTAAGAACATTTTAATTTAAAATAATAAAAATTGTCCATCATATACTTCAACAATGCTTCCACCTTGTTCAAGGCCTGATACCATCCAGTTCCTTCAAATCCCTTTTCCTCTGGTTTTCCCAAAACTCCCGACCTTTTGTCTTATTTATTTTTTCTAACTCAGTAAAATAATTTTCAGTACTTTAATTGGAATTTCATTACATAAATAGATTATTAGGTAAGATAATTATTTTGTTATTATACTGACTTTACCTGTTCATGGACAAGAAATATAACTTCAATCATTTAGATCTAACTTTATTTATATAAAAATGTTTTCTATTTAAATTCATATAGAGGAAAAAATCATCCCATTCATATTCTAAGCTAAAATTGGTATATATTTTCCTCCTTCCTTCCTATTTTTCCTCTTTATTTTTCTCACCCTATTTCTATCGCTCCTCCCTCCTCTGCTTTACTTCTACCACTCCATTGCCCTCCTATTCCTTAACCTACACACACCTCCAAGAATCCCTCCCTTTATCCTCTCTTTTTGCCCTCTTATTTCTTTTGGAAAATAGAAGAGTTCTAGACCCTTCTATATGTATATGTTGTTTCCTTTTTAATCCATTCTTGTTAAGAGTAAGGTTTCAGCACTGCTAGTCCTCCCTCCTACAGATTTCTTTTGTATTTTTTCTTTTTTTGCCTCATTTCTATGAGACAAGTACTCTTTTTGTCATTCCTTACACAGTTATTTTAATCACCCCATCATACTTCAAAGACAAAAGGAAAGAAAAAGGTTCATGCAGTCCTCCATGGGGCAGAGTGAGGGACCAGATGTTCTTCTCAGATTCTTTCCAGTCGTGGAATTTCCTAAGATAAACTTTCAGGCTTTTCTAGATGTCTTTCACTTCTTTTAGCCTCCAAGGATTTGTAATTTCATGAAAGGGGGAGTTAAGAGATCCCTATGTCTCTTAATAGATGATCTTTGAGTGTTGCTCAAGTCCTGGTGACAATCTAAAAACCTTAGGCTCAGCCTCAAACAACAAGCACTGGGTCCATGCTGGGGATTCTTTGGAATATGGTAGAACCAGGAAGCCATCTGAGAACCCAGCTTCACCTTTTCACCACCATGAGATAGATGAGTCAACATTTCCATTACATTAGTCAACAATTCAATAAGTCAAGCTGGGCTCTTGGAGCTTCAGAAAATGCTGTTAATTTTTTTTAAACTTCCTCTAAATTGGAGAATTTCCTGGAATACCCCTGAGGATTTTCCAAAGGCTATTAGGGACTCTGTCACAACATACCTTAATATTTCATTTGCATCAGTTTATACTGCCATTTAGTGTGCAGCTCTGATGCAGCATGAGAGCAAATCTAATCTTTTTGTTCCATTTTAAATTTCCCCCAATAGATTCATTAAATAATTCAGGCGGGATGATACCAAGAAACGTGGTACTTAATAGCTAAAAACAATTTCACAAGTCCCAGTTCCTCTGGTATAATTAATTTTTTACTTCCTTGCATAATATCACATATTTAATTTTTGAATAATTCAGTATTAAAATTCTCTGTCAAAGTGTCCAAACCAATTTGGAAGACAACAACGACAGTCCCATAAAAAGAATCTTCAGGTTCTTGTGTAGGGAGAAACTTGGATACTACAATTTAAGAAAAGAGCTATAAGAGTAGGTAGAGCCAAAAAGGGGTCACCAGAAATACAGCAGAGACTTCTTAATTCCTAATACTCCTAATATGTAATGTTCCTAGCAGAGCCTGGGTGAGAGTTTTACTTTCTGCCACTGTTTGCTAAATAAATGAGTACTGCAAACAAGATCACAGGGGAAACATTTAACCTCCTTAAAAGAATAGTGTTTTTAAGTGTTTCTGAAACACTTAGGTCATAGAGTAGGTCAGAAGTCATGGAGTCCAACCCTGTCATTTTACATTTGATGAAATTGAGACCTATAGAGATTAAATCACTATTTCAAAATCACACAGGATAGTAAGCCGCAGAACAGAGCCAGGATTGGAACTCAGGTACTTCAAATCTAAATTCAATAATCTTTCCATTGTACCATGAGATATAAGCACTTGGCAAGCTAATAATTATAAATCACTCTTATCTAAAGCTATATGTATTCGACTGTTTTTTTTTTTTAACCAAAATGCAGATGTTTCCATTTATTGATAACAAAAACTGAAATTTTACTTACTTTGGTTTCCATCATAATTATGTTGTGGCTCAGTGCAAAGACTTTTAAAAATGGAGTGGGCTTCTATGCCAATAAAACCCCCTAGTTACAATTTAATGGACAAGTCAGGTCAGCAAAATGTTTGATTTCACCCACAGTTACAAGCCAAGGCAGGGAAAAACATCATATGGTCCAACAAGAAAGGAAAATCTCCCTGAAACAGGTAGCGTATACAGAAAACAGTCATGGTCCTTTCACAATCCACTGACCTTAGAGATAATTTGTTGTGGTTTAGGGGAAGGAACAGAGATTTCCTAATCTTCTAATCTATAGTTAGCTTTGGGAACCAAGACAGGATGGAATGAACTTTATCTTCTTGTTAACTTTGTCTGAAATCCTGTCGAAGAAAAGCAAAACATAAAGATGTGACTGCTCACTAAAATCAAGACTTGTTCCAAAATATCATCAGTCACATCAAGAAATGGAAAATACAATAAAAACACAAAGTCACGATTGGCAAATCTGGTACTGGAATTCAGATTTCTAGATTCCACATTCAGCAGTGTTTTCCTTCTTAATCACCAAATGGGGCTGGCCTCCATCAAACTGAAACTTGTTAATGGTCCTATCTTAAAAAGGTCTCCCATTTCATTTAGAGCCATTTCCTTGATCTATATCTGGCCAGTGGACCCAGACAGCTGCAGAGGAGAAAGTGAGGCAGGTGACCTTGCACAGCCCTCTCTCACTTAAATGCAACTCATTTGCGCATCATAGTATCACCTCCCTGATGTCATGGTCCTCTTCACTTCTCTGTCATTGAGTTAACAATCTTGAAGCAGGTGTCTATTTTCTCACCTGAACTGTAATCTCCTACAAGGAAGAAGGAAACTTATACTTCTTTTGTAAACCCCACATTTTCTACTCCCTGGCTCAGCCCAGGGCTAGATACACAAAGGGAACAAGATAGATCTTTTCTAGTACTCTTTTCCTATCTGCCATCATAGGATCAAGAGAAAACAACTAACATTACTTGTTGTTAAGGTTAATAGTAGTAGATTCCAACTATTTCTCTGTATTTCCTTACAGCAGAAGTCTGTTTTGTCTGATTTTGTTTGAGGGTGTTTAAGTAACTTCATCAACAACTCTGATTTATCCAGGAGTCCAACCTGTTGAGTACGGAGACCGATGTTATTGTCATCGCAATTCCCAATTCCAGCACTGGTAGAGTATTTTTCCAGCAAATGATACCAGTGCTCACATAATTAATCACAACATGACAATAGCTTGGCAATCTGCTTTCCCAGGAGTCAAGTGCATATGCTCTCTGGGCCACAACCCTAAAGTGTCCTGTATCCTTGCGCAAACAACGAAATCATCCTAGAAGATTTGCTACAAATGTGGTCATCTGAAGTGAGACAAAAATCAGTGTGCTTTTCCACACTTTTATTTTTAAATTGCTGTGAAAGTGAGAAAAGTGACTGTAAAAAAAGACCCCACAGGGGTTCCTTACTTATTTCCCTCCAACAACTTTTGTATCAGATTTTCTTAGTTTACTAGTAACAAGATGATTTTCCCCTTAAACTGCACCATCTCAGACTTGATTTTCAAGAGGCAATATCTATGTTCTTCCTGTTCTCTTTGAATGTCATGTGAATTCAAGTTGGTATTTCCAGGGTAGAGCTGACAGTTTGGGTAGCCGTGTGCCCAATCAGAAAGACTTTCACCACCTCTGCCTCATAGTAGGGTTAATACTACCATCAAGAAAGTTAACAATAGATAGTAGTGCAGAAAAGGTCTCTCTCCAGTTGTAGGAAGGCAAAGCCTTCCTGTCACTCAAGAGTTGTGCAGCAGAACTGCTAACAAATTCTCTTGATAATGTCATATTCCATTGCTATTCCCCTCTCAGGGTCTTACTAAAAAGGACACAAAAGGCTCCTTGATCTAGAAATGAAATGTGAAAGTGTCTCCTTTTGATGGCTTGTACATCTGTCATCGACTTTTTGAGATTGCAAGTCCACCTAATTTACTTGTAAGGTTCAGGCTAGCTTTCTGGAGGACCTTGGGACCAGCCTTGATCTTAGTGGAGGAATGCAGGAAGCAGGAGAGACACCAGGAGGATAGTCAAAAATGGAATGTCCCATTTCCAGTCCTTCTCAGCCCTTAAATACCTCAGTATGATTACATCATTACAGCACACTAAGTATATGTGAACTAGAGAACCATTATAATCATACTAAGTACTAAGTATATACTAAAGAACCATCATCTCATCAATTCCACTGAGTTAACACCTTGTTGTAAGTATCCTTGTTTCAAGTATACTTCTCCAAAGTTGAGGCCCTCTACATTTACAAATTAAATTTGGTCCTTCATAGGCTTCTAGGTTTAAAGGCCGAAGTGGGCACCGAGTTAAACATCCTTATTTTATTGATCAAGAGCCTGAGGTTCATGAAAATGAAGTAACTTGCCCAGTTATCACACAGGCAGTAAATGACAGAATTGAGACTTGAATCCAGGTTCTTAGACTCCAAATCCTAAACCCTTTTCATGCTCATCAAGCTTGTCGATTGTGTAAAAGTGCTCAAAATAATTGCTGAATCTAACAGAATTCTTTTTCCTCCCCCTTTACTCAGAATTACTGTCAGATCGATGACAGTAAACAGATCCATTACCATTCTCAATAATAACACTCAGTCCAGTGTGAATAAGTAGAGAAGAGTTGGGTTGAGGTGCGTGGAGTTCCATGGCAGGTCCAACATTTTATGATCCACCTCACACTCCACAAATCACCCAGGGCAATAAATATTTCAGGATACATGGGGGCAAAACCTACTCTCTATTTCAATCCAGATGATGATGGAGAGAGCACAGGCAGGGAAATGAGAATATTTATCTTGACAAATTTGTCTTCAACTGCAATATTTGATTCTGAGGAGGCTATAATTTCCCCCTCTGCTGCTCACATGCTGCTTATTAGCATCAAAGAGAGTGGGATCTGTGAAAGAAAGAACGAATATGTCCCCTTGAATGTACAGACTTTGGAAGGATGCACTGAGCTTTTGAAGTAAAATGGGTTTTTTGGACATAGAAACCTTTGCAATGTGCACTTATCTCCTTGTGTCAAATTCTGGCTATTTCTATCCTGCTCTTTTTCCTCACCTAGGAAGTTGTCTAGAGAGAAAAAGAATTTGTGAAAATGGAAGACTGGGAGAGTTTAAGGGACAACTCTTTGGCTGGAGCCATTAGGAAAACTCCCCTGCAAAGTGGGATCAACTCCACAGAAACATCAACTTCATGAATCATGAGAATGGCAGAATCAAATTTCCCCAAAGTCTCAAGGCTATTCAAACTTCTCAAAAAGCAAATTCAAAAGGCCTACAAATAGATCACTGTCATACATATATTCTAAGCCATCTTGACAAGTCATTCTACTTGTTTACTTGCAAATGGTAAATTCCATGCAAAAAGATGACTCAGGTTCTTTATGTTTCATGGGGAAAAGTAAAAGGATCCTGTAACAATGGATGCCCCAAATCACTTCATTCTGAAGTCTTTCATCTCTTCCTTCCTTTACCTTGCAGGGACTGGAAACCTGTGTCATGTCCTCATCAGAGACTAACCTACCAGTACCTCTTTTCTTTCCATTGTAGGAAGAATCAGACTGTGACAGAGGTCTAATCAGCTTGGTGGGGCTATCTACTATCTCTTTATTATCCTCATGTCCACATCCACACTTTGAGCCAGGGGGCCAAGGTACTGTCACCTCATGTCACAAATGGAAACCAAAAAGAGTTCCCAAGAAAATTGCATCATTTATTCCATTTCCTTTCATTTTGTTGCCATTAGCACAGCTAGCAAAAAGAGACAGCACTAAACAAACCTATCAAAATAGTAGGCCACTAAATCACCCTGGAACTTTTCATAACAATCCTGGACTTTGAGAAAATATATCTCAAAAACAAACTCTCTTACAAGCAGAAAATGTCTTTCAAATCTCCCTATGAAATAAGTATTTCAGATTCCTATTTTGTAGATGAGAGGCCTAATGCCCTAACTTCTGGATTCTACCATGCTATGAAAGAGCCAAGATTCTTGAGCCACACAGCAAGGGAAGGCCCTATGTCAGCAGCAGGGAGTGTTGCTCCTATGTGGTGTGATTTAAGAAGTGTACACCCTTAGCAACAGTTTGGGTTTAAGTACTGAATACCCCTGTTTAAAGGACATTTCCTGTTTATTTTGGAGGCGTAATAAAAATATTAATAGCAAACGAGTGTTTATTACATTCTTGCCACGTGTCAGACGTAGTAAAAGATAGACTATGTGCTAAGCTTTGGGGATATAAGCAATTATTTAATGAGTATTTACTAATTATCTACCAAAACTCAACAGGTTCAAATTGAAATTCTTTATCTTTCTCCCCATTCTCCCATCCTCTCCTTTTCCAAATTTCTCCACTACCTCTGAGGGCAGCACCAACCTCTTGGCCATCCAGGCTCACAAATTTGTCATCTTCTACTCTTCAATTCTCTTTGACTCACTGCAAAGGCCTATTGATATTACCCTCCTATTGTCTCTCATAAATGATTCTTCTCTCCTCTGACACAGCCATATCCCTGGTGCAGACCCTGAACACCTCACACTCGGATGATTACAATAGCCTGCTAGGGGAAATCTGCTTGTCTCACGTCTCTTTCCACTGCCCTCTAGCCTTCATTCAACTCTATAAGCTACCTTCCTAAAGTGCATGTCTGTCTATAGCACCCTATAATTTGCTAAACTCCAGTGGAATATAGTATTTTCTGTTTGGGCCCTTCATAAAACAGTCATTTCCTATCCTTCCAGGCTTCCAACACCTTAGTCTCCTCCATGTATTCTCTGATCCGCTGGCACTGGCCACCTTGCTCTTCCTAGAACAAGACACTCCATTTCCAGACTGAGTATTTTCACTGGCTGTCCCCCCTGACTAGAATACTTTCCTTTCCTTCTTCCTTCTACCTTTCCCAAAAGCGTCTTCCAATTCCCCTCCATGCCCGGTGTCTTCTCTCTGAGGTGATCTTCAATTTGCTCTGTTTGCAACCTAAGGGCAGGGCCTGTTTTGGAATTTCTTTAGCATCCCCGACAATAGGTACAGTGTCTAGAATTTAGCAAATATATATGTGTGGGTATGTATATACACACCCACACATATATACATATATAGATATATTATATGCATTTATATTAATGCTTGACTTAAACTTTGCTAGGTGCTAGAAATACCAGTACAAAGAGTATAACAATTTATTGGCAAAGAGCTCGCATTCTGAGGGAATGGAGTGAACAGTAGGGTAAAGGAGAGGGAGATAAAAAGGGATGTTTCATAAATGTTTGCTCGATTTAACAAGAGATTTTCTCTAGCTATAGAAATACATTGGATATCCACATTACAGTCAACTTTTGATTATTTACAAGGAAGGGGACTGGGCCTGTGATTTCTTGCTACCAAGAACTCCCAGGTGAGGAAATCTCCTCTACTAATGGAGATGGGCACCTTCTCTGCAATTCAGAATGTTTGTGAGTTGCCTGGTGCAAGTAGTTAAACAACTGGCCCAGAGTAGTACAATATGTCAGAGGCAGGAGAAGACGCCATGTCTTTCTGGCTTCAAGACCAGCTCTCTATCGACTCTATCTAGCTACATCTCATATTATCTATAAACAACTTAAATCATCCCTCTGGTAGATTATCTGAGGGAAATCTTACTTTCATACTCTTATTGACATCATCATCTATTCTCTTTCATTCTTTATTTTATTGACTTAAACAGGGTCTTTGTTCACTGTAGCCTGACAGAAACTGGAGAAGAACAACTCTTAAGGCAAACCTGTTATCTCCCTGCTTCAGGGAATGGATCAGCCAGCAAGCTAATTAGCTCCCTGCCTCTGGGACCTGGGTGCATCTGTTTGGGCCTGTTTTGGGGGAGACCAAAGTTGGACTTTAGGCAAGTGCCTTACAGAACCTTGGGATGGCTTTATCTGACACGGAGAGACAAGAGAAGGGAGGGGTTGAGCAGGAAGAGCTCAACAAGAAAACCAAGTAGCTCTCCACATCTGTCCTGTCTCACTAACTCCCTATTGGACATTCCCAACTGTATGTCCAATAGATATCTTTAGCTCAACACGTCCCAAACAGAAATCTTGATCTCCCCATTCCTCTAGTAAACCTACCCATCTTTCAGAGTTGCCAGTTTCTTTTCAGAATACCACTATCTTTCAGTGATAATATCAATGTCATCCTTAGTTCTTCCCTCTCCCTGATTCTTATCCTAATAATGTCCTTAAGTATCCCTTGATTCAAGTAGAACACAGGTGGTCATGTTTCACAGGAAAGGAGGTGAGAACATCAAAGGGAGGTGATCATGCCCTCCCTGACTTCTCAGGAAGATATGTGGACACTAAAGGGAAATGAGGAGCCAAACCAGATATTGTCAGCAGGTATCCTCTGGACTGAAGGGTCTTCTACTTTACCCAGAGCTCCCCCACTATCTGTGGCCCTCTACATCATCCAATAGATGTGCCAAGTCTTGTGCATACTTTTCCGATACATTGCACATGTCTCCCCATTTCCTTACTCGAGCAGTCACAACCCTACTTTAATCCCTCACATCCTGGACTTCTGTTAAGTGGTTTCCCTTGTCTCCAGTTTCTCCCCTCTCTAATCCATAGATCCATATTCCACATCTAATCATCTTACTCCAAATGCTTCAGTGCTGCCCTCTGGATTCTAGGATCAAAACCAAACTTCACTGTTTGCCATCGAAAGTCCTTAGTCAGGGGTCATCCTATTTTTCCAACCCGATTTTGTATTCCTTTCCTTCATCCACTCTACAATACAGACAAATCAGTTTTTTCTTTGCTTGTTTCTCAAGTACAACATTCTATCTCTGATCTCCATGCCTTCGTATAGACTGTGTCTATTGGTTCAGATGCACTCCCTCCTCATTTACATTTCTTTGAATCCCTATACTCCTGCAGAACTCAACTTGACCACCATCTACTTACCTAAGGCCTTCCCAGATATCTGAAGTTGTTAGTACCTTGACCAGAAATTATTTCATATTTCTATAGTGTAATGGAAGAGGGAGACATGCACAGCATGCTTAATTGATACAATTCCCCATGTGAAAGAAGCTGCTTAGTGGGCTTCTGGAATTGAATGATGAAGTATAATGGAAGGCTGTTCTTGATTAATGCACATTCAGACATTCTGTAAGGTGTCAATGGGGTGCTAATCACTGAAGGTTAACGTCAAGGTGGACACACTAAAACCGGAGCTCAAACTGATAGCATTTTCTAAAAAAAAATACAATTAATTTACAAGTAATTCAAGTTCAAATAATCTGAACTTTGATTTTGTGCAAATTAAAAAATAATACTAAATCTCATCTAATATAAACCCAAATTCCATGAATGTAACATGTATGAGCTGGTCGAGGGCTTTAACACATTACTACATCACTCATCCTGCTGACAAAGATCCATATAATCTCAATTAGGATTTTTCCAGTCGCAATATGGTTGTGATGGTTGAATTGTAAGGAAAGCTGAAGAAACACTTTGGAGAAGACTTCTGAAAGTCCCATGAACAGCAAGGTCAAATCAGTCAATACCTAAAAAAAATTAATTCAGGATAATTACTGGACAGTCAAATACTGATGCTGAAGCTTAAATACTTTGACCACTTATTGGGTCTTACTGGAAAAGACCCTGGTGCTGGGAAAGACTGAAGGCAAAAGGAAAAGAGGAAGGAGGATAGTAGACACAATGGATAGATAGCATCATGGAAACAAGGAACATGTACTTAGACTGACTGCAGGAGATAGTAGAGGACAGAAAGTCCTGGTGTTCTATGGTCCATGAGGTCACAAAGAGTAGGACACGATTGAACAACAACCACAACATCAATAATCTATATTTACCCAACATGACATATGGATATATTTTGCTATGGACCATCTTATCAACAGTTTGTGTTAAAAAAAAAAAAAAGAGCCCTTAGCAAATATACACAAGGAACAATTCTTCCAATGGAGATATTGCCAACACAAAACAAGAAGAGGCTTGTTTTTACATTAGAACAAAACCTACATATAATTGAATGTCATGAACGTGATTAGGGTAACTAAAATAGGATGTGATAGCACAATATCTGAATCTATGGTTATGGAATATTATACAACCTGCAGGTGAAATAAAAAAAAACATCATCTTTTGTGGTTAGCAAACAACTAAAAGGGATAGAATTGTTACCATGATAGAAAAGAGCATCTTTTAGCTACATTGATTAAAGATTACAATCAAAATTACATTCCTCTTAGAGCAGCCATTCAGACAAAAGCTTCAGGTTTATTTAAGGCAGTGAAAAAAATAGAAATGAAGTGGGTAGCCAACACAATTTTGTTACAAATGTTGGTTGTGTCGATCACTTTTTAAAAATCAAGTTCAATTGCACAACGTTAAAATTATTGGAGATCCTGACAGTGTAGCTAAGGGCATAACAGCTACACATCCTGGCATTTAAGAAAATAATGAATGAAGGTGGATACATTGACCAACAGATTTCTTATGTGGATGAAGCAAATTTGTTTTGGAAAAGGATATCTTTGAGATCTTACATTTCTATGGGGAAAACATCAAACTAAACCTCAACCTAGATGTAATTATTGGGATGCAACAGAGAAGAGGATTTGAAAATTAAAACCATTGCTTATTTATTGGTCTCAAAATCCTCACATTCTAAGGAGCTACAACCATCAATTGCTTCCAGTTCTTTGGCAGTCATGAGCAAGCATGAGAGACTAAATCTGTTTCTGAAGACTGGTTTTTGAGTTTTTTCAGCCTCGCTGTTGAAAAAATATCACAAGGACAACAATAACGGCTTTAAAGCCTTCCTGATTTTAGATAATTCCTCGGGTCATCCAACTACACTTGGTTCATTGTGTGAAAATGTGAACATGCAAATTCCCCAAGATGTGGATAAAGCTTTCTGTACCTACAACTGTATGTATGAAGCTTTAAAGAACTAAGACAGTTCAGTGTAGCTGCTAAAATATCTGAAATCACAATAACAATAATTTCATCATATCATCAGTGTAGGTTTATCTTTAGGTAAGATACTCAGTAATATTTTTCTTAAATTTCCTCTTTATTCTATTCGAACAATTCTAGTACTTTCATAAAAACTTGAATCAGAAATATGTTAATAAACAGATATATATTTAAGATTTATTTCATTGCATATTTCCATTGGCCTGAAACTGATTACTTTACATAACATATGATTAATTATAAGTTTGAGCAGTACAAATCCATAGAATATGATCACTTCATGGGATTCATTATCAAGCTAATCAGGACCTAGCAATAATCCCTCAAGGGGATACACATGTAGGTGTTTGATCACTGTATCTCCAACACCCATAACAGTGATTAATCAATAACAGATTCTCAATAAATAAATAAAAAATACTTAATAAATAATAAATAATTTTTGTGTTTGAAGTATCAGCCATCTCATAAATAAGCACACCCATATTTAAAGATAAGCAAAACAAAATAATGGATAAAACTAAATCAAACCCAATATGATGGAGTATATATTCTTTGTTCTACTGTACTATTATTCCCTTTCCTTATTGCATATACATCATAATAGAAGCTCACATTTATATGATATTTTAAGTTTTTTAAAGTTATTTGGAGACATTATTATACTTAATCTTCACAGAAACTACCCTGTTAGGTAAAAGGTCTTCTTATTCTTATTTTATAGATGAGAAGAGCAGCATGCTTTTGGGAATAGTACTGTGACCTCAAAGCCAGGAAGACCTCGATTCAAATATTCCCTCTGACAAACCCTGTTTATGACAAGTCATTCGTGCCTCCTAGAACATTCTAAGACTTGAAGTTGCAGAGAAGGTTGACTGCTTTGGTACAGGAAGTTTCCTATCCTGGAAGTTCCCTTCATCAAGGAGATCATGAGCTTAGGTCCAATTGATCCCATTTTATAGATGAGAAAGTTGAGACACAGGACCTATGCTAACATTCTTATTAATTCTTAGTTGAGACATTGTTTTGTATAGTGGATACTGAGCTGAACCTAAAGTCAGAAAGCTTTGGATTCAAATCAGGCCTCAAATACTAGCTAAGTGACCCTGGATTAGTCACATTAATTACTCAGACTCTCAGGAACTCAATTATATCAAATAGGTGCTAGAGCAAAACATCTGCTACACGTGGGCTGAGTCTATATTGTCATTCAATTCAACAAACTTGCATTAAGCACCTATTATATTCAAGTTCTCTTTTGGTATGTAATAAAATTAATGGTAGCATTTACATTTCTTTAGTGCTTTCACCTTACAAAGGGCTCACTGGCTCTTCATATGGACAGCCTGAAATAGTGCCAATATCATTATCCCCACTTCACAAATGAAAAATCGAGGTTCAAAGAGGGCCAATGACTTGCCTAGCAGAACCCAAGCTAGAATTCACCTGTTCTCAGTCCAAAGTCCTTTTTCACGCTGTCTCATATTAAGCTATATGCCATAGCTCATAAATGCACTGAAGGAGAAACATTAATCGTTTAAAAAAGATGTTGCTTTATGGTCTCTTGCTAAAGACAACAATGGAGGCGGGGAGAGGAACTGCCATATGGAAGACTGGCTGTCAGTGGTTACCTTTATATGTGTCTCTGCTGCCTTAGCAGTCACTTCGTTAGCCCATTAATGGTCCATAATGAACTAACAAACCAGCAGTTAATTGATGGTAATTATTGGTTTCTTGGGGATTCTTGCTTAAATATATTCCAAAAGATTGAGGCTCCCAGAAAACTTAGTATATGCCCCGAATTGAAGGGGATGCCCTCCATTTTCCAGGAACAACATTAAGTTAGGGTAAGAGATGAGAATCAAAGTCAGGCCTTTCTTGATTTCATGTTCAGAGTTGTTTTCTCTCTCATGTCTTACCTTCACAAGAAGCACAGAGAGTAGAAGAGTCAGAATTCTGTTAGAGAAATAGACTAATATTGCCCCTCCCACTGTTGAGGTTGGGAAAGGGAACCCCCAAAGTTTGGGGGTCATAGACTGGTGTCAAAAGGCTTGAATTTACAGGCTTGAATCCATTTCCTAGTCCAGGGGTAAAATTTATTGTAATAGTATGGGTATTACAAGCAGAATGAATTCCAAAAGAAATTAGCAAAGTCCTAAGAGAGGAGACCCCTTTATCCAGCTTTCTATCACTGGCATGCTAATTCTATGGCCCAGAGGAGTGCTCTGCAGATTGTGGTTCTCACAGACCAACAGCTTATCTATCTGATAGTCAGCAACTAACTGAGGTGTGGTCTATTCACTATCATCTCCGGAGTCTGGTCCCTGGGACTATCCTTAGGCCAGAAGCTATCTGACTGAGGAGAGATTTATTCAAAATCAGACAGATTTGGCCATGGGAGTTTCCTGAAGCAGACTCCAAAACCAGATGATTTAGGATTTACTGATTTCTTGTTAGAAGCCCCCCATAAAATCAGGGGATCACAAAATCATATTACATCACCATGATAATCATAGCTTAATAACAATGACAGTTTCATAATTATTATCTTAATTAATAATGTTTTATAAGTATCTTCATGATTGATAACTGTTTTAATAATGTTTCTATAATAATATTTTAGTAATAATAACATTTTTTAAAAACACATGTAGATCTTCCCTTATTTAAGCTGTTACGGCACATTAAGCAACTGATCATGGGGAAAAAAAATTTAATAAGTTTTTAAAAAATTTCCCAGAATATTTACATTTTATTTGGAGTTGCATACTAGAGGGAGTATTCTTATTTATATAAAGAACATGTGGTCATGTGATCAGCAACTTAACCAAAGTCAAAGCTGTTGTTTCCACAGCAGTGGAGAATTCAAGTACTATTACAAATTAGATAAGGAAATGTTTGTGATTGACATTGGCCTTTTAAAAAAGGGAGTGTTAGTAGGATTTCATGTTCTCATTGTAAGGATTAATATCAATTTGTTTTTAATAACAGTTTTTACTGACATTCCCTCCCTCTGTTTACATCAGGTATCATACCCTTACCTATAGATGCTCTTAAAAGGTTTTTTTTTTCCTCTTCTGGATCTCTGAACCCTCCCAAGATATTTTAGTGCTTACTGGCTAGATTAATTTCTTAAGGAACAGGACTTAAACTCAAACTACTCTAATTCTCGTTGACTGGCCACCAACTGGTCCCAGGTCAAGCCCCATTTGGTCACTGTTTAAGTACCAATTGACTCAGAATGAATGTAAATAGCAATCATTGTGCTTTGGCTAGAAACCCTGAGGGTCTTCCCTTCCCAGATTTATTTACTGAGTTAGTTAGTTAGATTTTTTTCCACCAGGTAAAAGAAGAAATTGTCTCAATTGCTACCTAGACTGAATCAATGAATGGGTGTTGCCTAAGTCAAAGGGCCAAGCTTATAAAGGCTAAAGTGGCATCCAGGGTCCTCTCCAGTCTTCCTGATCTATATCTGGCCTTGGATCTTGCCCAGCTCTCTCTCACTTAAATCCAGTCCACTTGCAAGTCTTGGCATCACCTCCCTGATGTTGTGTTCCTCTTCCAGAAGGAAGGACAAATAACAAGAATACTTTCTATGAGACAATAAACAGTTCCCTCCTTTCTTAAGAGAAGCAGGAGACTATGGGAATGGAGCACTGCTGGACACAGGGTTCAATAAGTATTGTTCTGGTTTCTTTTTTTTTTTAAATTTACAGTGTTCAACTTGGTTAATGGGTTGGTTAGCTCTGTTACCTGTTTAATTCCTCTTTCTTTTGAAAATTTCTTTGTTATAAAGGATGGCTCTTTGTAGGGGATGGGAGAAAAATGGCATTAAGAAATGTTCAGTTCTTTTCAGTCACGTCCGACTCTTCATGACTCCATTTGGGGTTTTCGGGCAGAGATACTGGAGTGGTTTGTCATTTCCTTTGTCAGTCACCTTACAGATGAGGAAACTGAGATAAAATCATTTAATGATTTGCTTGCAGGTCACACAGCTAGCAAATGTCTGAGTCTGGATTTGAGTTTGGGTCTTCTTGACCCCAACCTTGGTGCTCTATTTACTGAGCCACCTAGCTATCCCTGCATAAAAAAATCAAGATGATGTAAAAACAGCAGACATCAAGAAAAAGTTCTAAAGAAAAAACAAAACAAAACAAAAAAACCCTTTGTCTGAAATCAGGAGAGACCTGGAATCGAGTCTTACCACAGATAGCAGTGTCAGCTCTGTGACCATGGTCATGTTGCTTAACTTTTCTATATCTCCATTTCTTCATTCTCTCTCCGTGACATGAGGACCAGTAGGGATCCTGCACAAAGAATGCTTTACAAACCTTAAAGTGCTGTCTAAATGGTGTGATCATGTGGCTTCTGGTTCCCAAAGCTGGGTATTATTAGGCTGTCTTGCTGATCTCCTTGCTCTCAAGGAGAGGGAGCTGGGAATTCTGACTCGCTCACGGAGCTCCACATGCAGATGTGAGATACAGCCAGGATGGGCCACCGTGACTTCTCTTCTTTTAGAGCATCACAAGATCCCATGCCCAGGAGCCTCTCATTCAGTATCAGTGCAGGGGCTTTGCTGGTTCATCAGATCATGACTGATCAGGAATAAAAGATACTGGAAGCATCTTCAGCTAAGTTCTGTGCTTCTTGATTACTAAAGGCAACAACTTGGTTGGGAACAGTCAGCTTTTAGCCAGTAACCAAAGCCCAGAACAGCAGAATCCAGAGGTTCAAAACCAAATAAAAACCATCAAAGGTTATAATGACTGTATTTCACCACATAAGTAGAAATACAAAAAAGGAAAGCCAATTTAATCAGTAGAATAAAGGTAATAATCGAATTGTTTAGCTTTATACTTTGCCATGAATACTTACCTTGGAAAAAGAAAATGAGGATACTGATCAGGTATCTGTGCTAGATGGCTGGATATTCCCATTTTACAGATGAGAAAACTGAGGCAGAGAAAGGTTTGAATGATTTTCCCAGAGTCTCACATCTAGTTTCTGAAACCAAATTTGAACTCTGATCTTTCTGACTCCAAGCCCAGTGCTCTAGCCAATAAGTTTCCTATCTGCTTTGGTAACTGTTGTTATCAGCATTAATAGTATTTATATAGCACTAAAGTTTTCAAAGAGTTTTACATATATCATCTCATTTTTCCTCACAACAACCCTATGAGGTTGTTTATGGAAACTGAGGCCTAGGAGCATGAAATGACTTGTCCAAGACAACTTTAAATCCAGATATTGTCAATTTAATCACCAGTCCTAGTGATTAAATTGATTTTACATGTTGAATTTTCATCTTGGCACTAAATACTAAACCCTTATAACTTTACCAATCCTAGGACTTAATCTAATGTTCCACACTGTCTCTTGATTATAAGATGCGTGGTCTACCCCTTCAATCCCTGGCCCTAACGTGGTCTAGGTCCAGTCTTGTGAGTGCTCCCCCAAATCATTTTCAGGAACTCTAGACAATCTTCCAGAAGTCTACGGGTCAGGAAATCCTTCCTCACAGATGGCAACGATTCTTCCCCAGCTGTCATCTTGAGTTAAGAACTTCTATTTCTGATCATCTGAGGCTTGGACCATGAACTAGGTGTCCAGTAATCTCTTCCCAGGCCACATGGGAGAGAACTCATCAAGTTCACATGTTCCTCCCTCCCAAGACCTTCATTAGCAGGTCCTCGATGGAGGAGAGGTAGTGAGGGGGGGAAGCCTCTTTTTTAAGACTCAAGTCTGCATGTAGCTCTATCTTAGGTTCTGTCTTCCCAAAAGGAAATGGAGAAGAGGGGAAAAAGCCCAATCTTTGTTTGGAATTTCCTTTTTCATGAGCTAATATCAAGGTATGATTTGTCCCATCAGTCAATATTAGTCAATCAGCTATCATTTATTAAGCTTTAACTATGTGTGAGGAGACAGCAAGGCAGTTCAAAGGTCCTGGAGTCAGGAAGGCCTGAGTTCAAATTTGGCCTTAACCACTTACTAGTTAAGTGACTCTAGCTTAGACTGACCCTCTGCCTTAATCAAGAAAGTCCCACAAGCAGCACTGGTGTGCTATGGTCCACAAAGAGTTGAAACAACTGAATGACAGAACAACAATACACGCACTACCAACATTATCTAGGACACTCTATGCCAAACCAATCCATCCCCAATCACTGAGGCCCAGTCATGATAAGGCACTAAGATACATACCCATGTCCTCCATAATAAGAGCCAGTTGAATGCCCAAAAAGGCTTATTTCCCTGAAAACTTAGCAAACATCTACTACTATTTATTTATTTTTTGCTGAGGCAATTGGGGTCAAGTGACTTGCCCAAGGTCATACAGCCAGGAAGTGTTAAGTGGCTGAGGCCAGATTTGAATTCAGGTCCTCCTGACTTCAGGGCTGGGGCTCTATCCACTATACCAACTAGTTGCCCCTACTACTATTTTTTTAAATCAATACTTGCACCAAGTTTTACACTTTCCCAAATGCTTACATCACTTCATAAGCGATGGGAATGCATTTGTGATGAAGGCTACAACTTTCCTATGACTCTGAAGGGAGTTACTGGAAGAACACAGAGATTAAGTGACTTCTCAAAGTAGCAGGAAGTTTTGGACCCAAAGTATTTTGGGACTTTGAGCCTAGTGCTCTATCCACCATGGAGTGCTACCTGTATAAATGGATAGAGTATTGAATGGAGGGTCAGCAAAGCAAGTTCAGATTTTGCCTCAGATACTTCTGACCCTAAGCAATTTATTTAACATTGAGCCCCACTCCAGTACATTCTTCTATAAAATGGGTGTAAAAATAGCACCTACCTCATAGGTTGTTGTGAGGAAAAATGAGATGATATCTGTAAAACTCTCTGAAAACTTTAGTGCTATATAAATACTATTAATATTTATAACAACAATTACCAAAGCAGATAGGAAACTTACTGGCTAGAGCACTAGGCTTGGAGTCACAAAGATCAGAGTTCAAATTTGGTCTCAGATCATAAATGTGGAACTCTGGGAAAATCATTCAACCCTTTCTCTGACTCAGTTTTCTCATCTATAAAATGGGAATAATAATAGCACCTACCTTCCAAGGGTATTATGAGGATCAAAATGAAATATTTGTAAAACGTGCTTAGTCAAGTTGCTGGAACATATTAGGCTCTATATAAATGCTTATTCCCTTCCCTTTCTAGTAGTAGTAATAGTAGTAATAGTTGTAGTAGTGGTGGTAGTAGTAGTAGTAGTGGTTGTGATAGTAATAGTGGTAGTAGTAGTAGTGGTAGTAATAGAGGTGGTGGTAGTAGTAATGGTGGTGGTAGTGGTAGTAGTAGTAGTAGTAGTAGTAGTAATATTGGTGGTGGCAATGGTGGTGGTCACAACAGTGGCAGTGGTGGTCGCAACAGTGGCAGTGGTGGAACTGAGTTCGAGACCTATTTCAGAATCATACTGGCAAGGTAACCATGACCTAGTCACAATCTCTCAGTTCTCTAGTCAACTTTCTAACTCTATAAATTACAGAGAAGTTTCTTATCTCCATCACTGGAGAGATTTTTCACACCATTTCCATCTTTCACACTAATAAAATTCTAATTCTGTACTCTCTCTCTCTCCAAACTAAATAAAACAAAAAACTACAGATTTGCAGAGACATCTTCCTGGTTGAGATGGTAATATAATAATACAATTGAACCTATCTTGACAGTAGTGGTAAAGGGGGGAGGAGGAGAAAGGGGAGAGATGGGGTGGTGTTAGTGATATTCAGGATGATTCGAATTGAGTATCGGGGCAAAGTCTTTCAATGATTTCTTCAATAATCCACAAGATCTTTGATTTAGTCAGTGTGAAGAAGCTCCTTGCACATCTTAGTAAAGACTTTATAAATTGCTTAGTCCAAAAATCCTGGTCTCTAAGCTTCTGGCAATGAGCCTCCCCAACCTTAGCTCAGTTGGGGGTGGGAGGACAGACACATAGTTTGTCCCTGGGATTGTACTCAATTCTTTTCCAGCTTGGGAGAATCTGCCAGGCCATATGTTCCATTGGCAGAGCCTTCAAGGGCCCAAGATCACTTTCATGCCATGAGAATATAGATTATTTTAAGGGAGGATAAAATAATTTATAAAAAAATTATCTTCTTTTCGAAAAAGTCAAGGTTTGTAAATCACTTATGTTCCCTTGGAAAAAAAATTAAGGTTCATAAATCATATATATTCCCTGTATTTGGGTTTTTATATGCATTTTCCCTGCATATATCTACTCTTCCCACTGATGGTCTATGTATTTCTGGGAAAGTATGCCCCAGATCTGTGTGCCAGTGTAATAAACAACTTGTTTTGTTGCTACTTTGCTCACAGTGTTGTTTCATTAAACACCTTTTATTTGAAGTGGAAAAAAGAGACACATGATCACCTTCCGTTATCTTGACATTTGTCATAATATACATGTGTACACATACGTGTGTATGTTTGTATATATATATGTATATATTCTCAAGAAGATTTGTTCGTTTCTTGTTTAACATGTTTAACAGGTGGCAATATGCTGTTAAGTTACAGGTAAGTTACTTATCTACATTATTGAAGGGATTTTTCATACCAGGAAATCTCTCACTCTAATAAAATTCTAATTCTGTCCCCTCCCTCACTCTAAACAAAGCAAAAAAACAAACAAACAAACAACAACAACAACAACAACAAAAAAAAAAACAACTAGAGATTTGCCAATGGATATTCCTGGTTGAGATGTTAATGCAATAATACAATTCTACATATCTTGATCACTGCATATTTTCTGAACTGTGTGGCTTTATTTCTGTCATATAGTTGCCTAATCCACTTCAGGTAGGAGGCTAAGACTGCACCTACAAGATGCCCAATAGCCCAGTCACTTTAGGGGAGTAAGGGGTAAAACAAAGATTTTTTAAAATAGGGTATCATGAGGCAAAACAATTGCTCAATTGCATGAGTTTCTGCTTTCTTCAACAGACATTTCAACAACATCTGTAAAGCACTTAGCACAGTGCCTAGCACATAGTAGGAACTATATAAATATTAACTACTATTGTTATTTCAATATCAGAGAGACAAGGGTTAGGAAATAAACCCAGTGGTAGTGGACAATAGCATATATATTTATTAGCCATATTTACATCTTTATTGACAACTCTAAACATTTAAGAGAATCAAGTTTTTTTTCTGCCTTCTTGAGAGCAACTAGTACCTATTAATAAAGAATATTATGCCATTTCACAAGTCTACATTTATCAACAGGTTGCAAGGATTGTTCAACATTTTAATATAGCTACACTTGTTAATCACATCCCCCAAATCACCAGTTTTCAGAAGAGAATTCAAGGCACCCTTTGGATTCATGAATTTGCTGATTGTTCTTTTGTCAAGAGGATAGCTATCCTTATCATTTCATGATAATTGATATCTAGACATCTCTGAAAATGGTCCTTCAGTTCTCTGGTTAGAATATCTGAATATTTATGACATTCTAGGATGGCATTTCTTTCAAAAGACTTCTCCCCCAACCCCTGCAGGTAGCCATGAGAGTATGGAACTCTGGTACCCTATTTTGGCCAAGACCTGTGATTTCATTGAAGTAGATGATGTCTGATCAAGAATCCCCTCCTAGTGATTCAGATTGACCATTGCTCTACAATTTATAGTTTTAGAGAATTCTCTACATGTCAACATGTAATTAGTAGCAAATGCCCTCCCTGTATAGAACACTGATCTGTGAACCCACCAAAGGTACCATGGTAACAAGGTATATTTGGGGAGAATTTGAAAATCCACATAACTGCATCTGATTTCAAATAGTTCTTCCACCTGGGCCTGTTAAGAAGGAGGTAATGAAGCTTTATTCATAATTTATGAATTTTGGAGACCGGTTGATAGCGGAGATTTTTGACATCTTTAATAGATCATACAAAAGTTTCCCAGGAATATAACGCCTCCAGCTATGACACTGACTTGAAATTCAACATTCAACAGAAGAAGCCCACCGATATTTGCAAAGGGAATACCCACTTCCTGTACTGGATCACCGGTAGGGTTTTCCAAGATGCTGAGGAGTGGACAATACAAAATACCTTGTTTAAGTAGTTAAGTCAAACGAAAAACCTAAGTTCTCATCATGCAACATGGAAGAAAGGTCAGACAAATGTTTCAGTGATGCTATCTGTGTGATCCAAGGTCAGCATTAGAAATCAGATATGAAACCTCTCAGGGAAATGAATTTCAGCTTAAGAACTTTTCAGTACAAAGCTTCATCCTCACGCCACCACTTCCCAAGTACTTGGAAGAAAGGATAGTCCATCAACTAAGCAATGGTAGACATCTCTTCATCTAAATACCCATCTTGAGAGGGCATCTTCACATGCTTTGAGAATATCAAAAAGGTAAGCACTGAACCATCCATGGTGTCCAATTGTTTTAAAATTCATGGCTTAGTGGAAAATGACAGAGATATCAAACTAAGTACCAAAACCTACCTGCCACAATGGAATGGGGGAAATGAAAAGTTTGGACCAACTCCTCATGCAATCTGCACTAGTGGCCATGAAAAGGAAACAACAGATTAACTGGCGACAGAACTTTGAATATACTAAGTCACATTTGCTTACTGTACAGGACACAATTTATGGCAATACGCTCAGCAAAAGCCATTACAATAGTGTTCCTAAACAAGCAGAACAGCTGTTTCTGTAATTGCAAAATGGCTAATTTTTACTAATTTGGGCTATGAGTTCAGAGATGGGCACCAGCTGCAGCTCTGCCAGCTGCAGCCGAATGCTAAGTGCCCACCTCTGCACAGGCAGATGGAAGGATAGACTGGCTCACTCCAGAGCACGAAGCCTCTTTTCTTTTTTTTTTCCAAGAAATATCCTGAAGGTCATTAACAATGAAGGTTCCCCAAGGTCCCCTTTCACTCAGGGAATGGTGGCTAATCGACACAAGATCTCCAGGAGTCAGCCTCAGGATGGTCACGGAACGAGCAGCGGCTGAGCTGTAGGAATGAAAGAGTATGGTGAAAAGCACTTCCTACCTGGTACAAGTTGCTACTTCCCTTCACAGCCTGGAACCCTAGATGTTGGCTCTTCTGTTTAATTGCTGAGATAACACAAATTTCTCTAGTAAGAAGTAGAGGAAAAAAAAAAAAAGGAAAAAATGGTCCTATTGGTTGCTGCTTTCTGCTTTAAAAGGTTACTTCAAATGCCTCTCTCTCTTTCTCTCTCTCTCTCTTTCTCTCTCTCTCTCTCTATTTATTTTCTCTCCCTCCCAGAAGAGCAGTTTAGAGGGAGAGTAACGGAGTGTTTATCCTGGCTCAGAGGATGCACGCTTGGGCGATAACTGCTTGCTCCCTGCAGTATAGCTGGCATGATGTGATGTGCATACTAAAGCAGATTGCATTAGGCAAGGCTTAGCCAGCCAGTTTCCCAGTCTCCACCTTCTCCATCACAGAGCAGGAAACTGGAGTACCGTACTGACACGAGACACGAGATTCAGCTCGATGTTTGAATAACGGCATTCAAAGAGAAAGGGGATCGAGAATTTATTTCCATCTGAGTCGAAGACGTCCGCTTCCTTCTCTTTCTACCCAGACTGCCGTACGGCAGAAATGCAAGTACCGTCTACTTCTCCCTAAGTGTTTTTCTGATGTAGCAATGATTTTTTTTTTTGCATGAGAATACTCACTCACTCTTGCTTGCTTGGTACATCATGTGAATTTGGTGAAACCAAGCTTTTGAATGTTTTGTCACTAACTCTCCCAGCAAGTGAAACCTCCTAAGAATGGGGGACACAGCCTAGACACAGACTCACTAGACAATCAAAATGAAAAATAGCCTGGACACATCTCTGGGGAAATTCATCAGGAACCAGCTTATTGCAAACCAAAACAGAACTTTGGGTGGGAGTATTTTTTTTTTTAAAGCATACTGTGGCACTTAAGGTAACTTGTTAAAAAATTAAACATAATAACTCCTATCAGAAAATTACATATCAAGTCAACAGAGATAGAAATAAAAGTAACTAACGGTAATGTTTAAAAATAGATGCAGCCTGAAGGATGGCAAATATTGAACTCCTCTGAAATATTTAATATGGATTACGGGGTGCTTAACCTACCCTCACTTGGTTAAATAGATCCGTTTCCACACAACTGTGGAGAGTTATACGAAAACCGAACATGAAGAACTTAAAATCCCACTCCATGTGCAGGAGATGAAATGTACAGTTTGTTGGGCTTTTCAGTTATAATGACATTGCCTCATTTTAGTGACTTTCCCCCAAAGTTCCTTTTCTCTTATTCCCTCAAGCCTGCCTCTCTTATTACAATTACTCTGCTCAGGTCAGAGCCTAACACTCTTGTCTTCCCTTTGCTCCTGTGACTGATTGATGACTTCAACAGCTCTTTGAAGTCTCTGTTGAGAATGAGATGATCACCCTGAGTCTAATTAAATTCATTAGCAAAACTACTCAGAAGAGAGAAAATTATCCCAGAGTCCTCTTTTCGGTTTTGGCATCTCTTCTACCATGATGTCAAAGCCTGGTAAGTGGAACTTCATCCATCACCAGCGATAAAACTCCATTTCATTAACTTGGAGCTTTTAGTGCCCAGATCCCATCCATCTTCCCCCAGACCGGTACGGTGTAGTGTATACGATGTACACATATTAAATAATGAAATTAGATGTACAGCCCTTGGACTTCAAGAACATTGATAGATTTCCAATTCTTTTCATTCTTTTACAATGTCTCCATTTATCAACGCTGGAGAGCACTCCATTAGGCAGACACTAACTGGGTAACGGCCCCATTTACATTAGCCACATCCAGTTCCAGTATTAGCCTCAGAATCACAACAATAAACTTCAGAGCTTTTTAGAGCCTCTACCCTGTTCTTCCTCTCAAAGTCACCCCCCCATTCGACCTCAAGAACTAAAAACTTCTCCAAAGGTAAAGTTTTGCCTCCTGTAATAGGCTTGGTCATCTGACTAAGTATGAGCGTGGTCAGATATTATCGTTAAGGAAGAAGTTCCATAATAAAGGACTGACAAGAGACTTCTTAAATGTTAAAATGGCAACATACGTAGGTGAGCACATAACAGAAAAATACCTAATTAGATAGGAAATGTATATTAAATGTTTACTGTGCACTGAAAATATATGCAAAAGCAAAGACAGTTCTTGACCTCAATTAGCTTTTATTTTAATGGGGGTAAGTCAAAGAAAGGTGAGCTGAAGATCTGTGGGATAGGGATCCATGAAAAAGGTATCTATCCAGGGACAAGATGGACAAGCAGTATGGAAACTCACAGTCATCCTTGGTTAAAAGACAACATAGCTTGAAGCAGTATTTTATCCTGGAGTTCATAGGTCTAAGGCAGGGAATATGCTCCTTTCCCATGCTCCAAGATCTTTCTGCCAGACTCATGGCTATTGGAGGGACAAAGAGCAACCCAGCCCCCATGATCCCTCACACAAACAGCACACTTAGCTAGTTTTCAGGAAGTGTCTATGCTGCTCTCAGATGTTCACATTACAATGCCGAGTAAAGAACTCCTAAATTTTATTTCTAGATCCTAAGTGTATGTAGACTGTGGGCCAGGTATGTGGGCACCAGAGAGGAGCATCCCCATTAGCCCTTAGGCACACACACCCATGTTCCACATTGGGTATTGTCCAAGAGAACGGTAATCTTTTCTGATGAATTCTGATGGGAAACTGAGGCCTAGAAAAGCTCACTGGTTTTTTCTAAATTCATACAGCTTCTTGCTAGTAAAACCGGGATGAGAAATTAACATGCAGCTCAGGGTTCATTATGTCACACCACATCATCTCTTAGACCTATCCCATGACCTCATCATCTCTTGCCTAGTCTACAGGAACAATGTTCTAGTGTGTCTCGCTGACCCCAATCTCAGCCCCTTTCTAATTAGTTCTCCTCTAGATGTCAAATAGATGACCCTAAGGAACAAATATGATCATGTCACCCACCTACTCAGAAGTCTCAAAAGTTCCCCATTTCCTCCACAATAAAATACTGATACCTCATGTCAGGTCAACAGACACTGATAAGCCTGTGTTTCTTCAGTCTAGCATTTAAATCTTTCTATAGTCTGACTCCTGATGACCAATATTATCTCCATTATTTTGCATTCCAGACAATCTGCCCTGATAATTGTTGTCCATAGATAAGGTATTTCATCTAGATGTAACCAGAATTCAGCACTTGCATCAAGTCCAAGGGCAAGAAAGAACTAAAAAAAATGTAAATTCCAATGCAAAAAGCTATTTGAGTGACAGGGATATTTAATGTATAAATCTATAAATATGTTTAATACATAAATCTATAAGAAGAAAATGACTCCAAAAACTTCCACAAGTAAAACGTCAAAGAAAAACACAATAAATTCAGTTAGAATTCCTAGAGGAAATAAAGTAGAACTTCCCCCTGCCTCTGAGTTTAAAATGTTTCTATAAATAAAATGAGTTTATTAGGAGAAAATTTTGGAAATGAAATGAGAATTATAGAAGAACTGGAAGATGAATGAATTGTGTGGCAAAAGACATACAAAGTCTTGTTCAAGCAATAAATTCCCAGAAGATGAGAACGGACCAAATAGAAACCAATGTATCCATGAAACACAATAGATATTAAAGTTAAAAAACTCTGTAAAGTAGAAGAAAATGCTAGGTATCTCATAGCAAAATCAATGCTATTAATAAGGGAAAAAATTAAGAATCACTAGGTAGCCTGTAAGTCATGACCAAAAAACAGATCAGATACTGTATTTCAAGAAATCATAAAACTGTCCAGATGTCTCAGAAGAAGAGGGAAAAGTAGAAATAGAAAGAATTTGCCAACCGCCTCCTAAAAGAAACTCAGAAATGAAATTTTACAGTAGCATGATAGCAAAATTAAGTTTCCAAGTCAAAGAAAAATAGTATAAAAAATCAAAAAGAAAGAATTCAAGTACCTAGGAGTCACAGTTCAGATCCCACATGATTTTGCAGCTATCTCTATGAAGCCACAGAAAACTGAGAATACAATATTATGGAAAGCAAAAGATATAGGTATATAGCCAAAAATAACTTACTGAGCAAAATCAATCACAATCCTACCAGGGGAAAAAAATGGACCTTTAATAAAGAGAGGACTTTCAAGAATGCTTGATGAAAAGACCAGTGCTGAATAGAAACTCTAAAGTTCAAACACAGTAGTGAAGGGAAACATAAAAAGGTAAATACAAATGAAAAATGATAAAGGACTACAGAAGGACAAAATACTTACAATTTAATAAGGACATATGAGACATGAGTCCCCTCTTAACCTTAACATTATCAGAAGTCCTATTTGAAGGAATCTAATTAAACAGAAGAACTGGGAGTGGTTCTGTCTTGATGATCTTAAAAGAAGACTGCAAATAGAGGAGGGGAACAGGGATATGGATAGTTGGGAAAAGAAGGTAAGAGGAAATTATTTCACATAACAGGCATTTGTAAGTGTCTATACAAAGTCCATACAAAGAGGAAGAAATAGAAAGAGGTTGATACTTCAATCTTATTCTGATGTGAAATTGGTCAAAGGAGGGAAGAACACACACATGCACACACAAACACACCCAGTTGGTTACAGAAATACATTTCACTCAAGAAAGAAATTGTAAAGAAATAGGAGGATTAGAGGGGGTATAGATTAAGAGAAGAATTAATCCTAAACAAAACAAAACAAAAATGTACAAAACCATGTAAAGCTTTCTGAGGTGCTAAAAAGTGGGAATCTTAGGGGTGCCCACCAACTGGGGGATAGCAAATGTAATGGAATGTTATTGTACTATAAGAAACGCTGAATGACATGGTTTCAGAAGAACATTGCAAAACTTGGATGAACTGCTACATAGTAAAGTGAACCGAACAAGGAAAACAAGGGATACGATCATAACAGTATTACAAAGACAAACAATTTCTAAAGAATTAGAAACAATGATCACAGTAACAATATCCAACAACTATTCTAGAGGACGTGTTGAAACATGTTATCCATCTCTGCACAGAGAGGTCCAAGTCTCAGAATACAGAATGAAGATTTATATATAATTTTTTCTTTTCTTTCAGACATGGTCAGAGTGGAAATTTGTTTTTTCTTCTTTTGCTAATACATGTTTGCAACAGAGGGTTGTTTTTTTCTTTTATTCTCAATTTGGAAAGAAGGAGAAAGTCAGATTAATCCTGAATAAAAATTAAAATTTGTTTATTTTATTTTAAAGAAAAAAAAAACATTTATCAAAGTTTACTTTGTGTCAACTGCTGTGAGAAGTGCCGGGGCTACAGACAGAATAGTCAATCAGTCACTACTCTCATGGAACTCTTAAGGAAGATTCATCAGATTTAGGAAGGCTCTATTTTAGGACAGAGAAAGAAAAAGGTCTAGGTACAGATACAAGACAGATATACTTTGTTTAGTCTAAATATCATTGACAAAACAAATTCCATTTCTGGTGGACAAGCTCTGAAGAGAAGAATTTTCACAGGGACTGTAGCAGTTGCATCTCTCTGTCTCTATGTTGGGTTGTATCTTTCTAGGGGTTGTTACTCCCCTCGGTAATGGTTACAAGGCTGGATGGGATGTAGGTCTGAGGCTGGAGTAGAGAGCAGTGCCACTATTGTTCCTAGCTCTCTTGCGAACAAGGTTATATGTTGTCTCTACTGGGGTCTGAGAGAAGATAGCAGTTGAGGTAGTGTCCAGTCTGCCCTATACCATCTCTGGTCTGTCCCTCGGGATAAATTACAACTTCATCTAGACTGATTTGTCTGCCAGTGCCAGGCCATACAAGATACAACCATTAGTTTTATCTCTCCTACTTGCTTTCTGAGCCTTGATTAAGATTATTACTGCTTTGTCTCCCAACACCGCCTCAAGCCTTTTTATAGCCTGGCTATGATCCTCAAGGTTGCCTTTGATCTATTTCAAGCTGCTTGGACAACTCCAATCTCAGTAACCAATGTTCCCTAAAGGACCAGATCGACATTATCTTGTGACTGTACCATTAGTCGACCCTTTCTTTTGGAAAGCAAACATACTGGTCAGGGGTTGTCCCGTCAAAGCTCGACATAAATGAACAACTTAACTCCAACAAGGCTGCTCCAACTACTGATGACTCTTAGATCTTGGTAGGTTTTTTTTTTAACCTCCCCAAAGAAGCTAACATTAGCTAACACTCAAAATTCAAGAAACAGATGACTGATAACCCTATCAGCTTGGAGAGCTTTTTGCATACCAATTGTGATATAGCTACAAGTCAGAGATCTCAATGGTTATAACATTGCAGAGCGTAAAGAAAACTGAACTTATAGTCACATGACCTAGGTTCAAATCCCAAATTAATTTCCTTGTATGTAAAATAAGAGGATTGAACTAGATGATTTTTGAGGTCCCATCGAGCTCTATGCCCTATGACCCCAGATATAAAAATTAATTTTTAACTAAAAATCTCTGCAGGGATTTTTCAAGGTAGGAAATCTGTAAAGAGTGGACTATTTGAGAGATTTTTTAAAAGGTGTATATATTACTTTGAAACCATTCTTTCAATTAAGAATAGCTTTAAAAACATCCAGCTTTACGTCAGATCATCACTAATAGTCACCAAAAAGGCTAGCGGTGTAGAAAATAAAATATAAAAAGGAAACAGCCTGTCAAAGATATTAATACAGCCTGTTATTCTTCCGATTTCGTGACAGACGTGCATTCCGAGTGAACTAGAAGTAACATTTGGCTGCCAAAAAAATCTTTAGAGGCAACTCTGCCAACAGACATTACATATTAACATTGACAATGGCTGATGTTCATTGTGCAAACATTCTCCTTGTGCTCCCAGTCAGAGCCAAGAGGGAGTTTATGGCTTCAATAAAATTGGGTGGCAACTGCAGAATCAGGGTTTTATAGATCCATCTATGAAAGCCCTTGGTACTCTTGGAACGGCTCTGGGGAAACATCTGTCAGTCTCAACAAATACAACAGCTGAGACAGACTTGAGATGACTCTGGGTACTTAATGGTGAGACTCAACTCATTCAATAAAGGAGCTAGAACACTTGACCATTCCAGGAAAACAAGCAAGACAAACAAACAAAAAAAAAAAAAAGCAACTCCAAAAAACAAACAAGCAAACAAAAACAAACAAATCCAAACTATACATTTAAACTTTATAAGCATCCACAATCCACAGCCCACACATCCATTCCTCCCCTTTTGAAGTGCAAAGGAGGAAGGGAGATATTAATTTATTTAGGATGTATACCTCCATCCCCTCCCATAAAGATTTGATGCTGTATACAAGGTTAAACTCAGTCTGAACTATTCAAGATTAAAAGAGAGCAGTTAAAATCAGGCTACTAGAGGTGAGCACTCAATTTGGCTCTGAATTCCCTGATACCAAGACACAACGAATAAGGTGATGAGCATGGGGCCAAGATACACAGATTCAGATCTTACCTTAGACATTTTAGTGGCTTCTCTTTGTGATCATAGGCAAGCTGCTTTATGTCTCTGGCACTCAGTTTCCAAGTCTGCAAAATGGAAAAATAGTTCAACATGAGTGTGATTTTGAGGAAAATCTTTATAGAACTTAAAAAACCATATATATGTAGGTTGGTCTTTTGTTATTATAATTATTTTCTATTTTCTCTCCATGCTTTTGCACAATCTGTTCACCGTGCCTAGAATGAGGGCCTAGAGTGACTAAATAATTTTCCTCACTCTTCGCTACAATATCTTGGAAATCTCTCCTGTCCTTCTTGAGCTCATTTCCGATGCTCGTACTTACACAAGGTCTTTCATGATACTCGCAGATGCAAATTCCCTCCTACCCTCACATGTTACCTTGTATTTGCTTTGCAAAGCAAATGCATATCACATTGCTTCTTGAGCAAATGGATTGTTTTGTTTCTATTTTTGTATTACCATTGCTAGCACCGAGTGTGGGCTTAATTAATGCTTGTTGACTGATTTTCTGAAGAAGGAAAAAAAAAAGGAGATGAATTCAACTTCTGGGTGGGTGGGGAACTTAATTAATTTAATAACCTCACAAAGTTACTTCTAATAACTTAATTCGAGCAGAAATTCATCACACAGACCAGACTTTGTGCAAGGAACAATCAGAAACCTAATGGTAAAGACTTCAACTTCAACTTGCAGAAGGCAGAATTGGTTTTCGGAAAGTAGGGATGGGGCCTGGGCCTGTGATTTTCTTGGTGGAGAACATTTCCTCTCTCAATACAGACTGGTATCTCCTCTACAACTTAGTCTTAGAGGTTTGGCGTAAGTACCGCAAAATTATTCATTCACTGATCCAATAAGTTTTTGTTAAAGTATCTTCTCCACTGGAGAGACAGCAGCAAAATCAAATGAAAGAAAAATAATATTCCTCTTTCCTCTCATGTCCCCCAAAGCCTCAATTGCCAATTCAACCCACAGAGAAAGGATGCAACGGCGAAACTTGATCGGAGTCAAGTGCACGCACACCTTTCAGAGTTCTCCAAAGTCTGACTGGTATTCTTAGGTATGACTAGCCAGCACACTTAAAGAATGAACTCCTCCCATCTCACGGATGGAGCCAGAGCCGAGCGTATGTATCAGTGAAATATTCTATTACGGCATTTAATAAAAGACCGATCACCTAGCAGGGCCCTTTACAATATTTCTCTCACAAAATTTAATAGTTCTTATAATTCATATGATGGCTCTTGAAAAGAATGTGTGGAGAATTGGAGCAACTTGCTTCTGCCTACCTTCAGCCTCATTTCTCCTTTTCAATAGCAACACCTCCACAATCTCCACTCCCCCCTCCATCTCTAGCCCCCTCTATTCCAGTTCCTTCTAAACTCCTTGAAAGTGAAACTCTGGTTTCTTTTTCTCTTTAAGCTTCCTCTTAGAATTGGCTTCTATCCCTGCTACCCCTCAGAAGCTGCCATTTCTGTCACTATGGACCCATTTTTCTTCCATAGACCCTCACTGAGTCTCAAAGTCTTCTCCCTCTTTTCCCTCAAGGCAATTTTCTCCGACCAATCCAAGGCCATGTCCCACCCTCCCAACACATACAGGTACCCAATATTTACCAATTTTTCACTCTTTACCGAGAATAATAATTGCCATCTATATGGTACCTTTATCATCTGTAATTTGTTTTACATATATTATCTCATCTAACCTTCTCAACAATCCTGGGAGGTGGGTCTTGTATGCCTCATTATTACTACTTTACTGTGAAGAAACTGGGGTTCAGAGGTTTAGTTACTTGTCCAAGGTCACAAAATCAGTAAATGTCAATGACAGAATTTGAACTAAGTCAACGTTACATCACACCGTATATGTACATCCATGTGATGGAAAAGGAATTTATTAAGCACCTCCTATACCATTTTATTTAAATATTTATTTTAAATGTATAATATTTAAGGTATGATATGTATTTCTCCTACAGGGACACTATGAAAAGGAACCACCAAATATAATAACCAATCAGTAAACATTTATTAAGCACCTACTATGTTCCAGGCCCTTTGCTGAGTACCTACTACATGTGGGGAATACAAATTAAGAGAAGGAACCAATCTCTAATTTTTACAGGAAAATATGTTGTGAGCTGGAAGAGACCTCAAAGGGATTCTGTCCAACTCTTTCACCTGACAGATGAAGAAACCAAGGCTCAGAAAAGTTAAAGGACTTGTACAACCACACACGAACAGAACTCAGTTCTTCTAACACTAGAATCTGCAGTCTTTTCACTGAGCCACACTGGTTCCCTCAATCATAGGACCATAGATTTAGAGCTTGAAGAGGACCTTAGACATCACTGATTCCAGGGTCCTCATTTTATAGATCTGGAAACCGAGACAGACAGGTTAAGTGACTCATCCAGAGGTACCCAGATAATAGGGGTCTGATACTGTATTTAACCTCAGGTCTTCCTAAGTCCAAGCACAGTGTTCTATCTACTGAGTCATCTCTTTCAAGGAAGGTACATTCTAATGGAGGAAATAACAAATACTTAAAAACACATGAAATAAAAATAGAATCAATACAAATAAAAACATGAGGCTAATTGGAGGTTTTCTGTCATTTGTCTATTCATTTTGACTATCTTCAATGTTTTATTCCCAGCAGGTTTTTAGCAAAAGGATGCTGCTGAGGCCCCTTGATCTGAGCAGTGATGGTCTCTTTCCATAGCCATTTAGTGCCGCAGAACTACTCTGCAATGGGGGTAACTATGAACATATGCCAGAAATATCCATTTCATTAACTGAAAATGAATGGCCTAGGGGGAAAAATGGTATGTTCATGAATAGGAAGCAAATTCCTTTGAATGTGCTTTTTTTCCCTTCCTGAAAGAATACGTGAATATTCTTCAGGTAGAAAGAACGCTAAGTGGACTCTGCTCAGCTGAGCTTGGTTTCTCATTCTATTATTGCCAACTTTGGGAGCATTCTCTTCAGCTATTCTTATTCACTTGCTTTTGTCATCCCCTTTCCAACTTCTAGCTAGAGCACAAGTAGCATGTGAATAGCTTATTAAAGGGGATTTAAACCATAAAATATTAGAATTAAGCAGAGTCTTGGAGACATTCTTATCCAGCTCTCTCAACTGACACATAAAGACGCTGAAGGCTCAGATAAGGGAAGGAACACAGATTTATTAGCCCATTTAGCCCAATTTCCTCGTTTCATAAAAGTAGGGATGGAAACCCACCCAAGTCAAGGGACTTGAACAAAGTCACACAACATTGTTACTCGGGTCCTGTAACTCTTTCACTTCACAACGGAATTATCAGATTCAGATGATGGCACCAGAATCCAGACTGCCTGGCTTCCAGTCTGGGCCCCATTGTGGAAATAAGACTCCTTTGGAGAATTTTGTCATATACCTTGAGAATAACTGGAGATGACTGTAATGTCATCAAACCCAGGACTAAGAATCACTGACCCCATTTGGACAGAGAAATATTGCTAGCATATCAGTTGTATCAGAGTTACTTTGAACTGTCCAAAGTTTCTAAGGACAGACTGTTCCCAGTAGCATGATTCCTACTAGGTGCTCAATAAATGTTTTTTTTCAGTTGACCTGAAATCAACCCTGGGATAGGTTTAGACCTTATACAGAAAGACAATGGAGTTAGAGGAGAGGAAGTTGGGTGAACTTATTTCTCTCCCCATGTTCCACAAACATTTCAGATAGTTCTGATAGTTCTTGGTTTTGAAACATTTCTGAACATGAATCGCCTCCTCGGGGAAAACTGAAAAGAAAACTATTGGATTTTTTGCCAAAAAAAGCAAGGATGGGAGAACGTGGAAATGAAAAAAAATCTCAAAGAATCCGTCTCTTTCTTCTAAATTCACCTGGCTACAGAAATTCAGGATTCCAGATAAACATTCTTGTCTATCTTCCTTGACAGGTACCATTGGATCTGGGTAAATAAGACTTGCTCTGTGCATCAAAGGCAAATTCATAATGACATTAGACAGAGGGTCAGAAAGGACCTGGACCTCCAGAGGTCACCTAGTCTATCCTCACTTTGACAATCCCAAATCAAATTGTCAAAGAATATCTGGCGAAAAAGAAATGCCAAAAATAAAAGCCTTGGGTCAGAAAACTGAGTAGAAAATCGAGGAAATAAAACTTAGAATTTGATGGCCCAGGTTGGGCCTTAAAGCAATCTCCTACCTCACATGTAGGTGACTCAATGTCTTTCCCTTTAATGTTTACTCCATCCAATCAGAAACTTCACTGTCTTTTATCATAATTATCAGTTTATTAGAGAACTCAGATGTATTTGCAAGTCTGACTTTTGAAAAGGAAATTATTTAGAACTGGAAATGAAGAAGAGTCTCATTAATTGGGGAATGACTGAACAGATAATGACATACGGATGTGTGAAACATTATTGTGCTGTAAGAAATGACAAAAGGGATGGTATCAGAGAAACCTCTGAAGACATTACAAATTGATACAGAAGAAACTGAGAAGAACCAGAAAACAACTGATATAATAATAACATTGTAAAGATAAATAATTTTGAAATACTTAAGAATTGTTAATCACGATGACCAATGATGGCTCCAGAGGACTAATTATGAAGCAAACTATTCACTTCCTAACAAAGAGGTGATGGATTCAAGATGCAGAATGAGACGTACATTCCCAGTTGTGGTTGATTAAGGAATTTGTTTTGCTTGGAAAAAAATTATATATTTATATATATATGTGTGTGTGTGTGTGTGTGTGTGTACATGTGTGTGTGTGACCAGAGTTTTGTCTTTGTCTTTTCTTTCTTTTTTAATGCTCATGGGAAAGATGGGATGGAAAGAAAATAAAAGCTTATAAAATGAAAAATAAAATTTTAATATCTTGAAAGGAAAATATGATTTTTATTCTATTTTTTCAACAGTTGCTCTGTTCCATTATAGCGTACAGTACATTGTTATTCAAAAGGACCTTCCAGAGCCTTTGAGAACAAAGGGTTATTCCTATGCCAAGAAATAGAGCATTAGATAAACAATTGGAGAGGAAACACAGCAAGTGGATCAGGATTTAACCTTTTCTTATCATGATGGGTATCTGTGAATGTATTATGTTATAATATTTTCAGGGGCTATCTGGGTAGGTTAGGTATCGGTGCTCCCTTAGCTGGACTCCTGGGCTTACTAGTGATACTCAACTATCTTTTTGCTCTCTTATGACTTTAAAAAGCCCTCAATGTGTATTCCTATATCTTGTCGTACATGAGCCAATCTAGATAAATGAGAGGGCTTTGGGGGAAATGGTTTTTCTCCATCTACTACATGTTATACCTTTGAAAACAGGGAATAAAGAAAGTTTGACCATCTCAACCTGCCTGCTGGAATATCGCATCTCATACTTCCTGGAAGGAGGCACTTACGTTCCAGCCAGGTTCAGATCTCTTACAGTCTATATCTTACTTTAATTTACATTCAGTTGTTTGGTCTCATGATAATCTTTCTATCTCTCCCTCTTTCAAGGAATGAAATACATGGACTTTGTGACCACTGTTTTTCTTTTACATTTGTTTTCTTGGGTGTAGTACTCTGTTTTGGATGGATACGAAGCTAACATTCAGATAAGTGCGGCAAGCTGTCATGATTCTCTCACTAGTTATAAAGTACAAACAGAATTATGGGGCAAGAACCAAACCAACCTATCAATTAAATATTTAAAGCAGCAGCAGCAACAATAACATTAAGAAAGGAAAGGTGTAGATAAGAAGTCTAGTTGGCTGAAATTTTCTGTTCAAATAGATGAATTATCATCATATTGATACAGTAAGAATGAAAATACTCAGTGATCACTAGGTGTCACGGAAACCAGAGGGTCAGTTGGGGGCCTGAATTATTCATAACTATTACCAGTAATATTTTCTAAGTAATTTTCCTTTGTGATACTGGTATCTACATAATATCAAGGAATATCTTTAAAAGTTCCCAGTACATGGGGTATATTTTTAAAGGAAGATTTGTGGGAGGACCCGAACAAGAGTCACATAGAATGAGGTGGTCTGCGATCTGTACAATACAACGATTATCCAAATTGACAATTTCCGCTGTGTTTTTACAACCTTCCTTTTTAAAAATTTGTTGACAGAAATGTTACAGGAGGAAATATTAACAGCCAAGATTTATTTACTTCATATGTATGGCATGTTAGAGTCAAGATGAATTACATCCATTGCCTTTTCCTGATAGACAGACACCCTGACAGTCCACAAATAAGTTTACTTTAATTCATTTTGATGGGACATTTTTACTGATAGACTTTGTGCACTGGTGTAGGGCTTAGGCTGCTGCTCCCAATTAAGAATGACATATAAGAAGAGACTCCCTAGATACGGAAATGCAACCCTCCTGGGATGGCTCTGATGGTAAATTAAAACCCAGTGAGTTGAGAACATTGATTTTTATTCCCTAGTCAACCCAAGAGTAATTTAAGAAATTAGAGCTATTTAAACATTTTGGCAAGAGGCATTTTATTGCTCAAATAGTTCAATAAATGTTTAAAAAGTAAGAATACTCTCTAGTTCCAAAAGATGATATGAAAAAACCCAAGTACCAGCCCAAATCACCTAATTTTTTTTTTTTTTTTGCCAAGCTACTTTATGGTTAATAATAGAGGACCAGGGAAAATGGGTAGTAGCAAGTCTGGCTACATTATACACTGCTGCTGCTGCTGCTGCTGCTGCTGCTTCTGTTCTTACTAGGCATGGAAATATACTTATTGAATCATTGAAACCTCTCCACTTTTTAAATATGACAAAAGGAAATTGGTCCCAATGAGATGATATGAATCTTATTTCCTTTCTTCCGAAGGACAAATCGGAACAGTCACATTGTGAACTAAAACACTTTTCATTGAAAATTCAGGGCCCAGTCTTAATTACAGCAAATCAATTTCATCTTCAAATAGAAATTCCTCTATTAACATGAAAATTTCTCGGGTGCCTCTGGGCTCCAAGCAGAAACTATATTCAATGACAAAACCTCATAGATGCTGAAGTCATATTTGTCCTTGAAAAAAGTGGGCAAAGGTAGATAATGAGATATCTTTTATTAGCCCAGCTTATGGTACATAAGCTTTTTACATTGATTTTCTTAAATGCAAAGAGGCCTGTTATAAACCATGGTAGGCTTGATCCTTTAGCTAACAGCCCACTGAAGCCAGAGGGACTTCTCTGTTCCTGGGCTCATTAGGGATGCTGGGATGACCTTTGTTTAAACAGCAATACAAATGAGAAAAAAAGAGTAAACAGGTTAAGATCAACATTTAAACCAAATCATACAAATTAGACTTTTTCAACAGAAAGAGAGGTTGCAAACTTTCAAAAATATATATGCATTAAGATCGTTAGCCATAAATGTCATATAATCAAGCCTCACTATGAAACAGTGCCGTAGTATAAAGCCTAAAGAATAGTCTCGAGTCCATGAACTTATAAAATATATATATATATATATGTGTGTGTGTGTGTGTGTGTGTGTGTGTGTGTTTATGTATATGTGTATATATGTAAATATATATACTCTATTTTGTAGATAAGGAAACTGAAGCTCTGTGATGTATAGGCTTTCCAACAATAATAATATAGATACATTAGTTAGATAGATAGAAAGACACATGTTTACCTATATACATATATACACAAAATATATCAGTAGATAGGTAGATAGGTAAATTGGTAAATAGGTGCATAAATAAACAGAAAGAGACAGACATTCAATACATATACACAGATCAAATGATCAGAAAGATTGGTAGATCACTAGTTTTCTTCTAAACTTATGTACTTTATTTGACATATTTAAAGATATAATTCATAGAGTTCATCAAAGGGGTCCATCACAACCACACACACACACAGATTAAGAATCCTTGCCATCAGTGAATCAATCAACAAGCATTTGATTTTACAATACTGATTTAGAAACAGCTTCATGTAGTGGAAAGGACACAGGAAGCCCTGGGGTCAAGTTCTGACTCTGAGAAAACTCTTTGGCTAGGTTGCAGAGCAGAGCTGTTGCTGGACTGGAAATTCCTTAAACCATTCAAATCACAGGTTCCATCCCTATCCCTATGCACCAGGAAGAAGGCAAAAATCTAGTCTTCTTTATGTAGAAATGAAATCTCCTCACAGTCATGTATTTAGGAATCTGAGTTTCAGACATTTGTCAAGAACTCTATTTATTCTGAACTTTGGACATTGAAAAGAGAAAAAAGGAAATTATTGAACTTCCAGCCAAATCTTACAACTTCCTTGATTTACAGGTTTGGAAACTTAACCTAAGGAAGGCTGAATAACTTGTCCAAAACTCTACAAGTAGCTAAATGAAAGAGATAGAGCTTGAATGGAGGTTCCCTGCTTCTCAAGCCAGGGCTCTTCCTACCAGACCAAGCAGTCCCTAGTCCCGTAGGGAAGATGGCTCCAACATGAATTACTGATTCCAAGGATTTTGCTCCTTTACAGACGAGATCCCACACTGGAGTGGCTGAGAGGATGATAAATTGTATTTTGATTTATTGGGGGATGAGGAAAGAGAACTCGTATTAGAACACCAACGCTTCAGGATTAAGTTTCATTATCACTTTAGTGGAAAATACTAAGCACTTTATACATTTGATTGGTACAGGTAGGAGAGTGGTACAATTTTGAAAGGTTCTGGGTATCTGTCATCATCATCGTCATGTCATTGTTGTTCTTTGTCTTTCTAAGGAGCAGAGAGAAAATGTGGGAGATGGGTTTAGAAATGGAAGTTGTAAGGAAAAACACTGGAAGAGCAGGCAAAAAAAAAACAGTAGAAAGAAAATGTCTATTTTAACCCCCTGGAAGCGTAGTGAAGTCAGGGGATTCCTGGGCATTGAACTGAGGCAGATTCCAGAATTATATGATTCACAGTTTTCTTCCTCAAAAAAGTGGAAAACTTTCTTCTTTCTTATTTTCCACCTTGGCCGTGACCGCAGAGTTTTGTGCTGTACCTCACTGGACTAGCACTGTGGGGAGGCAGTTTAGTTCCCTTAAATATTTCCTAGCTTCTCCCTTTCCTTCCAAGTTAGTCAAAGAAATAATTTGATTAGATGTAGACAAGAGCAGAAGGACATCTCATCGGCATAATGGTGTTACTCTCCAATTATTACCTTGGACTTATTTGCTGGAAAATTGAACAGCAGGACTCGGCCCAAGAATCTCCAAATATGAGAAACCTCTTTGCTTTAAAACAAGATAATTTTCATGGGAATCTTAAAATACTGAAAAGAAGTATAAGATACTTTTTCTTTTTGGGAAAGAAGGACATAAACTTTTTTTCTCTTAAAAATGAAAAAAAAGAGGAAAAAAAGTTTTTCATAAGATTCTGGTTGCAGGTGTTATATAGCATTTCTTGAATTAAATATCAGGACTTTTTCGATGCCAACAAACTTTAGCTTTTTCCAGTTCTGTTTATTTTCCCAGTCTAGGATAGTCTATCCCAGACTGGTCTTTCTTCATCTCTATTTTGATCTGTGGATAGAAAGGATGGAGAGAAAGGAAAAATATGCATTTGTGTCTTATGTCTTCCCTCTCCATCTTTATCATCAGTGTGAAACTGGAGGTAACGTTGAACATTTCTGGATCACAATCAGTAGTGAGTTCCAAGATATGTGCTATCAAGAAAACTGAGACACTTAAGGCAGCAGGTATACTAACTAATTTCTACAATTGAAAAAAATATTTTTAAGCATCCACTGTATACAGATGACTATGTCAAGTATGAGGGAAAAGCTCTCTAGAGCTCACCGCTTCATGGGGAAATAAGATACAAATATAGATAATTATGTGTAATATCCAGAAATACATGACAAGTGCAATAGAGGGGGGAACAAAATAAAATTCAGTGCAAGGATCATGAGAGATAATATTATTGACAAGGAGAAGCAGGGAAGGATTCATGGAGAAGATAAGCATTTGAGTTGAGTCTTGCAATGTGAATAAAAACTCACTGTGAGTTGGGACCATTTAATTCTTTGTAATCATATTCCTAGAACCTAGAACAATGTTTGGTACGTAATAGTTGTTTCTTGTTGCTGAGTCAATCAGTTATGTCTGATTCTTTGTGACTCCCTGGACTATGGCATGATGGGCCCATCTATACTCCACTATCTCCTGAAGTCCATCCAACTCATGTTCATTGCTTCCATGACAATATCTAACCATCTCATCTTTTGCCATTCCCTTCTCTTTTTGCCTTCAGTCTTTCCTTACATTAGAGCCTTTTCCAATGAATTCTGTCCTATTATGTGACCAAAGCATTTGAGTTTCATCTTCAGTATTTGATTTTCCAATGAGTAGTCTGAATTAATTTTTAAAGTATTAATTGATTTGTTCTTGCTGTCCAAAGGACTCTCCACACCACAATTCAATTGCATTGTTTCTGCACCCATTGTCCAGTCACATATTACTAGAAAAAAGACCATAGTTTTGATGATATGGAGCTCTTTCAGCAAGGTGTTGTCTCTGCTTTTTAGTATGCTGTCTAGATTTGACATAGCTTCCTATCCAAGAAAGAAGTATCTTTTAATTTCATGACTTCAGTTGCCATTTGCAGTGATTGTTGAGCCCAGGAATATAAAATCTGACACTGTTTCCATTTCTTCTCCCTATCTTTGCCAGAAAGTGATGGGATCATTTGCCATGTTCTTGGTTTTTTATATGAAATTTCAACCAACTTTTAATTCTCCTTCATTTTCTGCCATCAAAGTTGTATTATATATATACATATATATATATATATATATATGTATATGTATATGTATATGTATATGTATATGTATATCTGAGAATACTGATATTTCTCCCAGAAGCCTTAATTATGGCTTTTGAATCATATAGCCTGGCATTTCACATTAAGTATTCTGCATATAAGTTAAATAAACAAGGGGACAATATACAACCTTGTCAAACTCTTTTTCCAACTTTAAACCAATCACTTGTTCCATGTTCAGTTCTAATTGTTGTTTCTTAGACTGCATACATGTTCCTTAGCAGAAGAGTAAGATGATTTATTACTCTGATCTCTTTGAGGATTTTTTTTTGTGATCCACAGAGTAAAAGGCTTTAGTTAAGACAATGCTACAGAAGTGCTTTTCTGGAACTCCTTTGCTTTCCTTATAATCCAATGAATGTTGGCAATTTGGTCTCTAGTTCCTCTGCCTCTTTTAAAAGCTACCTGCTCCTTTGATAATTTTTAGTTCTCACATTCCCGAAGCCTAGCTTATAGAATTTTGAACATGACGTTGCTGATATGTGAAATGAGTGCAATTGTTCAGTAATCTGAACAGTCTTCAGCATTGCTCTTTCTTTTTAAATTGATATTTTCTGATCCATAGGTCCCTGTAATTTTTTTCATATTTCCCAATATACCGTGTGCAACACATTAAACATATTATCTTTTAGGGTTTTAGATAGTTCAGGTGGAATTCCATCACTTCCCACTGTATTTATTGTTAGCAATACTTCCTAAGGCTTACTTGATTTCATTCTCCAAAAATACTGGCTCTAGATCAATAATTGCACTATCAGCACTCAATAAATACTTACTGATCTATTAATGAATAGTTGAAGAGAGGGTAAGAAAGCATTCCAAGACAGGGAGTCATATGAACAAAGACATGGAGGTAGGAAAGAATACGAGATATGATGGAGATTGACTGGAGCCAAATAAGATAGAAGAACCAAGAAAATACAATGCTTTGGAAGCAGAGAGAAAAGGTAGTATCTAGTAGGAAATGCTGAATGAAGTGTCAAATGGACTTAGAAAGTAATTATTAAAATTGTTCCGAAATGGTAAAAATGGGGAATAATGCCAAATAAGGCTATAAATGTGACAGAAAATTGTGGGGGACCTTAAAGAGCAGGCAAAAGAAGTTTAAACATTATGTAATAGGAAGCCATAAAAGATTTTTGAGAAGAAAATATAGTGAAGAAACAACTTTGGAGGAAAAAACAATAGGACACGTTAAATTTGAGGTGCCTTGGAGTCATCTGGGTGGACATATCCTTCAGGCAGCTGTAGATGTAGGTCTCGAGCTCAGAATATAATATAATTCAAGTCTTTGGGATAGAGATTCAGGAGTTCTTTGCACAGAGGTAGTAGTTAGTCATTAAAAATGAATGGCATTGCAGAAGGATAGAGAAGATGAGATTTTAAATTTAAAAAAAAAATTATACCTTTTTATTAACATAACATATTCCTGGGTAATTTTTTACAACATTATCCCTTGCACTCACTTCTGTTCCGACTTTTCCCTTCCTTCCCTCCACCTCCCTCCCCTAGATGGCAGGCAGTCTTATACATGTTAGATATGTTATAGCATATCCTAGATACAATCTATGTATGCAGAACCGAACAGCTCTCTTGTTGCACAGGAAGAATTGGATTCAGAAGGTAAAAATAACCTGGGGAGAGAAACAAAAATGCAAACAGTTTACACTCATTTCCCAGTGTTCCTGGGAATATTAAAATGTTTAGAAAATAAAAAGCTTTATGAAAGAAAAGAACAAAGAAATACAGGATAAAACACCAAGAGAGCGTATGGGGAGACACTACTAGCTAGGGTATGGCAGCTGAGCTTGGGAGATAGGGCTGAAATCCAATCAGCTGGCAGCTTCCTACTTTAGTTAATTATTCTTGTTAACTAAAAGCTAAGTTCAATTGATTCTAGGCTTTTAAACGACTTCAATTGCTCTAGAGAAGTAGCATGGGATAATAAAGAGAGACTGAGGTTTGAATTTGGGTTCTAGAATTCATCAGCTTTGTGACCTCAGTGAACCTCTGAGCTTCAGTTCTCTCATCTGTAAAGTGGGAATTATGATCTCTACATTCTCTTCTCTACAAAGCTTGTGTGGGGAAAGCACATCACAAACCTGCTTTGGCTGAATCACCAAGCTTCCCAGTGCCTGCTTCCTTCTCTGTAAAATGACAGGTTGGACTAGAGGGCCTCTAGAGTACTTTGCAGCTCTATATCCATATCCCTATGTGTGACTTCAGACAAGTTCCTTCACCTCCCTGGGTCTCAATTTCTCCATGTATAAAATGAAGTCCCTTTTAGCTCTATATCTGTCACACTGTTCTATATCTCGGATGATTGGACAAGTCCCTTTGCCTCTGTGGGCCTCAGTTTTCTCATGTGTAAAATGAGAGAGATTTACTAGGTCACCTCCTTGACCATGTCCAGTTCTAAACCTATGGCTCAGTTAGAGAACTGGAAATCACTGCTACAGCTTTCTCTCCATCTCCGATTCCCTCAAGGCTCTCTTTTACTTAAAGACACCATCTTTCCTGTTCTCCCCAATGTGAACATTCTTCCCAAATGAAAGCAAGTGTTTGCTAATCACACATGTAGTTGAATTTTTGGTGATAATCAGGCAAGAATGAGAGTTCCCATATAGATCCCCTGCCTCAGTCCACAGAATGGAACATTTTGAATCCTATGCTGCATTCTCCCATTCACGGTTTTCATCTCTATCAGAGCAATCATCAAAAAGATAGACCTCCGGCGCTATGTACCTTGCCTCCAAAAGCACTCCATCTTTTTGCTAAGTACCATAGACAATCTTTTCCCGGCCAAGCTTTGTGGATGCTTTCTGTTAATGGAATAAACAGAGCTAATGTTTCATTACTCTTGTTTGCATTTCTCAAATGATTAGCTTTCCCCGAGCTGGAGACAGCACTGTGGTAATATCTGATCCCAGCTTTTGTCCATCACAAGATGGGAGCAAAAGTCGGGTCGACCTCTTAGAAATACTGGTAGAGAAAAGAGAATTGAGGCTCTACAGCTTTGAGGGATGGGACTGGAAAACAAGATTTTCTTTTGTGCATCTGCTTACCTCAACCTTGCCAACAGATCCTCCTGAGAATGGAAACATTTAAAGCCATAGGCAAACAACAAAAGCTGTCTACGGACTACAGAGAAAAACAGAGTTCTCTTCCTTCTGCAGGTGACTACTTAGGTCTTCCAACAATGGTACTCAAGAGGCTCTGATTTGTCCATCTTCATCCTCTCTCGTACCAAAGCCTTGCACACAGAGAATAATGTGCAACAGGTTCCTTGCCATCTTCCAGACAAAGCTTCCTCAAACTGGCTGCCCTTTAAATGCCAAGATCCTTCAAAAATATTTGCAGAGAAAGAAAAGGGAAAGAAAAGAAAAGAAATGCCTAGTTTTCCCTCTCACTGGTAAAGCTGCAGCATTCTGCAATTTCAAACCTCATGTGGGTTTCCTTTTCCCCAACCCACAGAAAAATAAAACAGTGTCTACAACTTGCATTTCCACTTTAATTTTATATACTGTGTTCGCCTCTGGCAGTTCTGTCTGCTAATTCCTTTAATAACAGTTACTTCTGGTACCACATGCTACAGTTCATGGTTTCCTTTTTAAATCAGATTTTATTGCCCAAGAAGATACAGAACATCTATTCCTATCACTGTGGTGAATGTGGGTAGCCTGGCTGGAGAAAAGATGTTAACTGCTGCCAGTCTTTCTCAGCGGTTGTACCATCAACTGGGCATGGATGTCTACTCAGTGCCAGGTTGTGGATGGTAGAAGATTAGATCTCGCTTACCGCCCCAAACTGCTTCTGTCTCCCGGCCTTGAAGTGTGGGACTATACCTGACTAGAATTGAAAATGATGAAATTAATGAGAAATGGGAAATTAAAAGTCTCAAATTTACACAGAAGAATGTACAACTAGTAAGAGTGAACTTTGGGCGTCCCCTTAAACCTTTAGTATTCCCTGAGAGTTTTCGGGGGACAAAAGTTTTGCCCATATAAATTACAGAAGAGAGAAAAATTCATGTTTTTTGTTTGTTTGTTTTTCTTGTAGTTTTTCCTGATCACTATCTTAAAGCAAAAAAAAAATAAAGGAAAAGGAAAAGGAAAAGCCATTGTTAAGTCAGACAGGCAGCCCCTTTGGAATGGAATCTTATGGCCTAATTTAGGGGTTTTCAACCTAGTGTTCTATCCCTGCCATAAAACCTTCCTAAAAACCCTCTTCTACAGTAATTTGACTACTTTTTAAACCCATCAATCTAGTCCTTAAATCTGAAATGTGATTGTATTCTATCTTGTTTCTCTTTTATACATACATCTATGTACCATAAGTCCTTGGGTTTTAAATCTGGCCTATTATATTATTTATTAAGAATCCACTGAGTATAAAATTATTTTTTAAAACAAGATACATGAAGGTATATAATATAGCCTATCCCTATTTTTTCCTTGCAGAATGAGACATTCAAGTGAGAAAGAAAAGCACTCCTAAATAAGATTTTAGAAGATTCTTGAAATTATGGGAGGGAAAATTTTTTAATTGTTGTGTCTGTATTATTTCCCACTGGGTATGGATATGTATACACATCTGTCTTTTCTAAGTCAGATTTTAGAAGTAGGTTTATATACATGTTTGCCTAACTCACATTCTGATTTTGCTTCCTCTTCATCCAATTTGCCTTCCATATCTTGCCACGAGTTGTGCCACAGATTGGCTGGTGATGATGAGCACTTAAATAAATCATTTCCCTCTTTTCAGCACTCTGGAAATCTGCCGAACATTTTCGTTCCATCCATTTTTTAGATATCTACTAACGACTAGCCTTAAGGGCAGCTTCATACTTAGTTCAGTGTAAGGGCAGAGTTACAGGAGGGAAAATGAGATTTCACTACCTGTATTAGGAAAGCTTTCTTGGGATTTCTGTACTATTGATGCCATTGTCCCTGACTTAGGAGTCAGAAGACAGATTCAAATTCTAACTCAATCAATAAAAATTTGTTAAGTACCTACTATTTGTCAGATACCCACCTATTTACTAAAGATACAAAAAGAGACAAAAGATAGTCCCTGACCTCAAAAGCTCATGATCTAATGGGGAAAACAATGGAAACTATACCAATAAATATGATAAATAGGAAATAATTAAAATGGGGAAGGCATTAAAATTAAGAGAAGTAGGGATAGACTTCCTGTAGAACGTAAGATTTTAGTTGGGTCTTAAAGGAAGTCAGAGAAGCCAGTAGATGAATGCAAGGAGGGAGATCATTCCAGCAATGGAAGAACACCAGAAAAAAAAATGTCCAGAGCCAAGAGATGGAGTGTCTTTTTTTTTTTTGTGAAACAGCAAGGAGTGGGGAATATGGGATTTGGGGTATGATGTGTAAGAATAATGAGGTAGGAGGAGCTAGGTTAAGAAGGACTTAAATAACAGAAGATCTTGTATTTTTCCCCAAAGGTGAGGTCTAATGAGTAAGCAGGAGAGACCTATATTTTAGGAAAATCACTTTAGTGACTGAAAAGAGGATGGATTGGAGTAGGGAGAGACTTGAGGCAGAAAGTCCCATCAGCAACCTGCTTCAATAATCCAGGCATAAGATGGTGAGGGCCTGCACCAGAGAGATTGCATTTTTTTTCTTTTTTTCCTTCCTTCCTTCCTTCCTTCCTTCCTTCCTTCCTTCCTTCCTTCCT